>NC_083420.1:68070277-68238974 GCF_020745735.1 Hemiscyllium ocellatum
GTTTATCAAGGGAACAAGGATTCTAGGTAGAAGGCAGGAAAATGAGTTTGGGGTACATAAAAGAAATTATTGAATGGCATATCAGACTCGATGGGCCGAATGGCCTCATTCTGCTGCTTTTTTTCATGCTCATGTGGTGTTATGCTGTCAAGTATTCACTTTCCGAGATTGCAGCAGAGGCTGGATTTGATGCATATTTGACTGAAAGAGTCAGTGGGAATGTGAGACAGGTTTGGATGGCAGAATGGCTTATGGTTATTCATAATTATTATATCATTAAGTATGAAAAGAGGTGGTGATTTGATGCGAGGTAGCACAGGTTTAATATAATGGGTCCGACAATGAAGTAAAGATGACCCTTTGCATTTAGTGCCGTGCGGTCTGTGGTATGCTCATCCTCAGGAAATAGGGAAGCTATTGAGGATATTCTAGGCTGAGCTCGACTGGTCTTTGCTGGACAGGAGAGTCAATGTTTATCGGCAACAGACAGGAGAGGGATCATCAGAGACAATTGGACCAGCCATGAGCATTCTGAATGTGTTGTTATCTCAATCCACCCTCGATGCTGTTATAGAGATATACTGCTGCCCCGAACCCATGTATTGTTCCTTCAATCCACCCTCGATGCTGTTACTGGGTAGGGGACCACCCTAATCCGTCAGACAGGATCGTTACAATGAGACAGGAGGAGACCATTCTGCCCCTCTAAGAAATTACACAGGAATATAGAATTAAGTAATTCAGATCGTTGAGTACATTGCACAGCCCAGGACGAGGCCACTCAAGCCACCTGAACAGCTACACAGGAACAGGGAATATGTCACTAGCAGGAAATAGAGAGTAGAGAGAAATGTTTACTTTCAGCCTGCAAAGCTCTAACTGATGGAGTACCTCAGAGATCACTGTGGGGTTTCAATTATCTGCATCAAAGATCTGGAAGAAGGGGAGGGAATGGCTTGGAGCTCAATTAGCTCGTACACCAAAATGGTCTCCTCAAATTGAGATACTGAGTCTGCAATATGATTATAGACAGGGAAGCTTAGTGCGCAAATCTTCTGTAGAAATAACATAAGGTAAATTGTCTATTTTGGCATGAAGGATAAAACAATGGTAAACAATTTAAATGGAGAGAGATTGCAGTACTCTGTGATACAGGCGGTTTCTATGTTCCTGGGACATGAATCATGTGAAGTCAGTCTGCAGATGCAGCATGTGATTTGGAAGGTAAGTGGAATGATGCTGTTTTTGGCAAAAGGTTAAGGTTTAATTGCAGGAATATTTAACTGCATCTGTACAGGGCATTGCTGAGACCACATCTGATGCACTGTGCGCAGTTTTGATACCCTAACACTAAAATAAAAGTAAATAATTATTTTTGAAATTTTCAAAGAGGTTTCCCTTTTCTCATTCCTGGGATGCCGGCCTTTGGTAATGGGGGATAATCAGTTCCGATCTTAGCTGAGAAATAGTATTGAATTACCATGACTTTCAGAAAAGTGCATCAGCTGGATGCATATTATCTTTCGTCAGGGAGACTAACGCTAGAGAATAAATTTGAAGAAAAAAGATGTATTGATGCCAATACACATACTATGAAGACACCTACCAATACTTACAAATTACGCAGACACGTGTAAGCATGTCATCAAATTATAAAGTGGGGACATTTTTTGAGATTGAATGGAATTTTATACACGAGCAATGACACACCTGCATATAATCCATAATCAGGTTTTCCAGAGAATTTTCCAGGTGATCGCACATGGTCCAGTTTTGTGTTCAGTTGACATTATGGTATGTTTCAACACAGAGAGGGAGAATATTGTTCCCTGCCTGAGAAGCAACAGCCGATTGATCCCTTTCTCTTACTTTGTTCCACCACTTAGCAAAGTGTCAGTCGATAAAATCCCTGAGTTATCTTTGCCACTTGTGATGGATTCCAGGTGAGGATTTATTGGAAACTCTCATATGCCTGAAACAAAGGGAATTCAGCCAAATCCAATTGTTCCAGAACAAAATCCCACAAACAGTAGCTTATTTGAACAGAACAACTTCAAAGGTAGAATAACATTTGGGGCACTCTGTCATTTTACCATTTGATTTGAGTACATCGTTCTGTGTCTTAAATTTTTTTTCTCGAAAATTACCTACTCTGAGACTGATATCATTAGCCACATCATTAAACTGGTTACATTTAAGATTGGTGTAACCAGTGGAGGAGTGGACGGAAAAGGATACAGTGACCCTCCAACATTGGCTGGAACACAAATGAGAAATTTTCAAATGGCTGTCCAAGTAGAAATTCCCTCCCCAGAAGTTTGTGCTGCCTGGATGTTTACATTTATTCAAAGTTGCATTTGTTGACATTTGACAGAAAAGTGAATGTAGAAAATGGTATACAGAGAGAAAACTGCTGGGGAGACCACAATCATATGACACATAATCGTTGTGCTTGGTGGAGTGGTGACAACGTGTCTAATGGCACACTCCTGCTGCTCAGTCCTATGTTCCTATTTTCCATCCAACCACTCACAGCCCCTGCAAGGAGTAGTTGGAGGCCACTTGCTCCAAATACCTGATCCACAGTAACACAGCATCTCATTCAATTCCTCAAGACTGTCACACACACACGGTTGAGTGTGGGTTGGAAAATGCTACTTGGAAATCCAGGCTGGGTTCGAAAGACGCCTCTAGTCTCTTGGCAGAGTGTTTCCTCTCTGCAACTTGTGCTTTATTTGTTGGTCATAATGTTGGTCGAGATTCACTGTGAACACAACCCCATATCTCATCCAGAAATGCTTTGCTCTTTCTGATTTCAACGTTCAATAACAGAACGTTCAGGAAAATTACAACCATTAACTTTGTGATTACATAATATGAGGACATAAGGAACCGGATCAGCTAGTTCGGACGATCTAGTCATTGTATACCATCATGGCTGATTTACTGTTGGCATTAGCTCCTTTTTAATGCCCAATTCTTCACATCCCTTAGCTGTCTGACAGGTCAAAAATCCATCTAACTCCTCTTTAATTACTTTCAGTGATGTAGCTCCCTTAACTCTCTAGCGCAGATAATTCCTGACTTTAATTACCCGCTGTGAGAGGAAAACATTCCCTACATACATCGTCACGGAATTGATATGAACGAGCGTTGAACACAGGGGCTCAGCAAACAGTGAATGGCTTTGATATCAAGTCAGTATTTGACTGAGGATGGCATCAGGACCACTCACTTATTTGAGCTGAATGGAAATCAGGTGTAACCTCCCACTTATCTGGGTTTTTCAGATCACAAAGAAAGATGCTTGTGGTCGGTGGCCACCATTCCTAACAGTTCCTGGATATCTCTGCAGGAGATCCTCAGGTTAGCCTCCTCAGTACAAACATCTTCAACTGCTACATCAATGTCTTTCCCCATCATAAGACCTGAAGTAGTGATGATGACTGAAGATCACACAATATTCAGACATTCTCTGTCCCCTCAGCTCCTGAACCATCATGTGTCCATGTGCAGCAAGACCTGGACAGCATTCCGGTTTGTGCTGTTAAAGTGTCGCTAACATTCATGCAACAGCGCTGCCAGACACTGCACATTTCCACAGTTAATAGAGGAGCAGAAACCCAGGCTGGTTGCACACTGATATGTGGAAGCCATTGAGCCTGTGGAGGCTACTGAACAAGAAGAGGGACAGCCCATTCAATCAATCTGCCTATTCCACAGGAAGAAAGGGGTCTAGTCTGTACATTGAGCTGTTAAAGAGGAACAGGCAGAGCCCAATCAGATCCTTAAACCTGTTCCATGAGACCAGGAGGAGGCTATTCAGTCCCACGAGATAGTTATACAGAAACAGGAGGGCGTCATTGGTACTCTACTATGACAAACCAATGAAACCGAGACTGCATTGATAGGGGCTCCATGGTTCCATTGTTTGTAGAACGTGTGCTACCTTAACATGGTTTGCTGCCAGTGAGGAGGGAAACCAAATATATTGTGTGAAGTCTCAAGAGGCATCTCCTAGCTCCGAGAAGTCACTCCCATGTGCTCTATGTAGGTGAGAAGCTGCTGGGAAGAGTTAACTCTTTTATAATGTAGGTACTGTTGCTGCTGTCGGGATTATGGATAGCATGACGTTGATTGCAGGATCACGCAACAATTGAACTGTATTAACGTTGGGAGAGCTTTTTTTTCAAAAGCCTGAACGTCTGTCTCTGTCTCTCTCTCTGTCTCTATCTCTCTCTCTATCTCTGTCTCTCTCTCTCTCTGTCTCTCTCTCTCTCTGTCTCTCTCTCTCTCTCTGTCTCTCTCTCTTTCTTTCTCTTTTCTCTTTCTCTTTCTCTTTTCTCTCTCTCTCTCTCTCTCTCTCTATCTCTATATATATATCTCTGTGAATTGAAATAGGTAGTGGGGGTGGTTGGATGGAATGTTCTCAGAGGCTCTTAAACTATCAAGAATCATGCAACCTGAGTGAAAAAAGCCATGGAATTTATCACCACAACAGTGTCTGTTTATAACATCATAAGTGATTGTACATCTCCCTTAATGTTCAATGCAATCACCTTATTCTCTCACTGAGCTTCACTCACTATTCATGCTGCCATCATCCCAGGGATTAGCCTGGTGAGACTTGAGAGAAAGTCTATCCACAGTACCCCAAATACTGCCTCAACACACTCAGGGATGATCACAATAATCCTTTTCTCTCACTTCGACATCTCCGTTTCCTTCCTGTGTTATGAAACGCCATTATTTTTCTATGCACTACGACTGACATAGAATTTATAAGTTCCTTATATATGTACGTCAGCACCAATAAAGCCAGCATCAGAGTTGCCTATGGAAATGTGCATCACACTCGGGGAGAACTTCAATGAGACCGAATACACCTAAAAGATGTAATCATCACCTACGTGAATGGAAATGAGATGTACAAACACGGGAAACAGGTAGAGGAAGGGATCTATCTTGACTTTTGTTCTTCTCTCATAGGATGTATGCAGCAGAGGCAGGGCAGCATGTTACGCCAATCTTAAACTGAGTGGCTGGTTCAGTTGTTCCACAGGACAGTAAAGAGTAAAACACATTGCTGTGGGTTTGGAGCGTTACAATACAGGATAAATTCTCCTGCTTAATTAAAACCAGCAACAGAGAAAAGATTTATCCAATGCAGTAATGTGTGATAATTCTATAGTCTAAGAACAATTTAAAGCAAAAATTAACAACTTTATTTCTTAAAGTGTTACAGAGAATAATAATCGATCGAATATTTACAACTTCTTCCTCTAACCTTTCTTTGACCCTCCTCCTCCACAATACGAGTCAGATAAGACTCGTAATTAAGATTTACAAGATAAAACTTCTTATCTCAAAACCAGGAAGCTTTCGGTTCTTCTCCATATTCCTGTCTCCTTTTTTTCTGGGGGATTCAGCTTTACTAGTTACTAATCAATGAATATACTTTTAAGGGAGCTATTTTTCAGGCAGTCTTTGCATACTGGTAGCTTGGCAGCTCTGCTCTCAACTGTTCAACCTTCCACGGTCTTGTACCTCCAAACTATTGGATTGTGTCATTGAATTTTAAGATTACCAATATATTAAATTCAAACTTGATTGGAGGTGGGTCATTTGGGGTATGATTTAAACTGTTTGGCTGAATTTGTTTTTGTCTCAAGACAATGAGCTAAATGAGTTGTTCGACCAAATGTTAAGGTCTATCTACGTTTCAGAAGATTCTGTTCGCCGAGCTGGAAGATTTTGCTGCAAACGTTACGACCCCTGGCTAGGGGACGTCATCCGTGCGTTTGTTGGAGCCTCCTGCGAAGCGCTGCTTTGATGTTTCTAAAGGTATTTATAGTGGTTTGTTCTTGCCGCTTCCGGGTGTCAGTTTCAGCTGCCCGTTGTAGTGGTTTGTATATGGGGTCCAGGTCGATGTGTCTGTTGATGGAGTTTGTGGATGAATGCCATGCTACTAGGAATTCTCTGGCTGTTCTCTGTCTGGCTTGCCCTATGACAGTAGTGTTTCCATAGTCGAATTCATGTTGCTGGTTGTCTGAGTGTAAGGCTACTAGGGATAGCTGGTCGTGTCGTTTTGTGGCTAGCTGATGTTCATGGATGCAAATTGTTAGCTGTCTTCCTGTTTGTCCTATACAGTGTTTTGTGCAGTCCTTTCATGTTATTTTGTAAACTACGTTGGTTTGGCTTGTGCTGGGTATTGGGTCCTTTGTTCTAGTAAGTTGTTTTCTGAGCGTGGATGTTGGCTTGTGTGGCATTATGATCCTAAGGGTCGCAGTAGTCTGGCTGTCAGTTCTGAGACGCTCCTGACGTATGGTAGGGTGGCTAGTCCTTTTGGTTGTGGCATGTCCTTGTTCCGTGGTCTATCTCTTAGGCATCTGGTGATAAAGTTGCGTGGGTATCCGTTTTTGGCGAATACCTTGTATAGGTGTTCCTCTTCCTCTTTTCGCAGTTCTGGTGTACTGCAGTGTGTTGTGGCTCTTTTGAATAGTGTCCTGATGCAGCTTCGTTAGTGTGTGTTGCGGTGGTTACTTTCATAGTCTAGGACTTGGTCTGTGTGTGTTGGTTTCCTGTTTACACTTGTGGTGAATTCTCCGTTGGGTGTTCTCTCTACTAACACGTCTAGGAATGGGAGTTGGCTATCCTTTTCCTCTTCTCTCGTGAATCGGATTCCTGTGAGTGTGACGTTGATGATTCGGTGTGTTTATTCTATTTCAGTGTTTTTGATGATTACAAAGGTGTCATCGACATATCTGATCCAGAGTTTGGGTTGGAATTGTAGTAGGGCTGTATGTTCTAGCCATTGCATAACTGCCTCTGGTATGAGTCCCGAGATTGGTGATCGCATGGGTGTTCCGTTGATTTGTTCGTATATCTGATTGTTGAATGTAAAGTGTGTGGTGAGGCACAGGTCCAGTAGTTTAAGTATGCCGTCCTTGTTGATAGGTTCGGCCTCCTGTGTTCTGTTATGTGTGTTCAGTAGGTTGGCTATTGTTTCTCTGGCTAGGGTTTTGTCAATCGAAGTGAACAGTGCCGTCACGACGAATGTTACCATGGTTTCACACAAAAAAACACACCGAATCGTCAACTCCACACACACAGGAATCCGATTCACGAGAGAAGAGGAAGAGGATAGCCAACTCCCATTCCTAGACGTGTTAGTAGAGAGAACACCCAACGGAGAATTCACCACAAGGGTACACTGGAAACCAACTCACACAGACCAAGTCCTAAACTATGATAGTAACCACCCCAACACACACAAACGAAGCTGCATCAGGACACTATTCAAAAGAGCCACAACACACTGTAGTACACCAGAACTGCGAAAAGAGGAAGAGGAACACCTATACAAGGTATTCGCCAAAAACGTATACCCACGCAACTTTATCACCAGATGCCTAAGAGATAGACCACGGAACGAGGACATGCCACAACCAAAACGACTAGCCACACTACCATACATCAGGAGCGTCTCCGAACTGACAGCCAGACTACTGCGACCCTTAGGACTCATAACGCCACACAAGCCAACATCCACGCTCAGACAACAACTTACTAGAACAAAGGACCCAATACCCAGTACAAGCCAAACCAACGTAGTTTACAAAATACCATGCAAGGACTGCACAAAACACTATATAGGACAAACAGGAAGATAGCTAACAATCCGCATCCATGAACATCAGCTAGCCACAAAACGATACGACCAGCTATCCCGAGTAGCCTTACACTCAGACAACCAGCAACATGAATTTGACTGGGAAAACACTACTGTCATAGGGCAAGCCAGACAGAGAACAACCAGAGAATTCCTAGAAGCATGGCATTCATCCACAAACCCCATCAACAGACACATCGACCTGGACCCCATTTACAAACCACTACAACGGACAGCTGAAACTGACACCCGGAAGCGGCAAGAACAAACCACTATAAATACCTTTAGAAACATCAAAGCAGCGCTTCGCAGGAGGCTCCAACAAACGCACTGATGATGTCCCCGAGCCAGGGGACGAAACATTTGCAGCAAAACCTTCCAGCTCGGCCAACAGAACAACAACGGACACCCGACCTACAAATCTTCAATCAGACTTTAAACACTTACGGGCGAGAATCGCTGAGACAAGCCAGGAAATGTGAATCCTGCACTAACCGCCTAAGCGCCACATATGAACAACTCCGTTTCCTCCACGAATGCAGAAAAAATCAAATCCTTCCACAATGTGTCAAGTACAGACCTCCAGTAAATAACCCACAAGCCAGGGAAACAGCCAAGAAGAACGGATTCAGAACGGTCCAGGTAATGATCACAGACGCTCACAACCGACCGCACAAATACAAGCAAGAAATTGCGCGCCAAAAGTCGTTAATTTCAAAAACCACTGATCAGGAATGGACCCGGACCATAGAACAGGCTATCACTATAGGACAGAACAGGACAACACTTCGCAAAAAAACGGCACTAAATGAAAAAATGGACAAACTAACACACAAAAAGGAGGACACTACCACACACAACTGGGTTAAAAACCTCTCCCATTGACAGCTCACAGACATGGAACGAACTATACTGGCCAAGGGACTCAAATACAACCACAGGGATGCCAACACAGCAGACTTACTAGCAGCACTAGAATGCACACTCAGGAACAATGGACTGACAGAAGAGACACAACAAACAATGAGACAAACGGTAGTACCCATGATGATAAGAAATCGACAAACACATAACCACAACACCAAGGAGAGGGAAGCACTGAAAAATGACAAGAACATAATCATACTACCGGCAGATAAAGGCAGAATGACGGTCATCCTAGATAAATCAGACTACATCAATAAAGCACAACAACTACTCGCAGACACCAACACCTACCGAATGAAGGATTCCGACCCCACACCACAACTCACCAATAGAATAAACAACACACTAAGGAATCTTCAAAAAAAACGGACAGGTAAACAAAGCGGACCTACAAAGAATGAAACCTGAAAGCAACAACACCCCCAGATTCGATGGACTACCCAAAGTACACAAACCAGACATCCCACTCAGACCCATAGTATCACTAGCAGGGACACCAGCATACAAACTGGCCAAAGAACTACAACAAAAACTGAAACACCTGGTCAGCGGATCCAAACACTCCATAAAATCAACACAGGAATTCTTGGACATCATCAGGAATACACACATAGACAAAGAAGAAACCATGGTATCATTCGACGTGACGGAACTGTTCACTTCAATTGACAAAACCCTAGCCAGAAAAACAAAGCCAACCTACTGGACACACAGAACAGAACACAGGAGGCCTAACCTATCAACAAGGACGGCATACTTAAACTACTGGACCTGTGCCTCACCACACACTTTACATTCAACAATCAGATATACGAACAAATCAACGGAACACCCATGGGATCACCAATCTCGGAACTCATACCAGAGGCAGTTATGAAATGGCTAGAACATACAGCCCTACCACAAATCCAACCCAAACTCTGGATCAGATATGTCGATGACACCTTTGTAATCATCAAAAACACTGAAATAGAATAAACACACCGAATCATCAACGCCACACTCACAGGAATCCGATTCACGAGAGAAGAGGAAAAGGATAGCTAACTCCCATTCCTAGACGTGTTAGTAGAGAGAACACCCAACGGAGAATTCACCACAAGGGTACACAGGAAACCAACTCACACAGACCAAGTCCTAAACTATGAAAGTAACCACCCCAACACACACAAACGAAGCTGCATCAGGACACTATTCAAAAGAGCCACAACACACTGCAGTACACCAGAACTGCGAAAAGAGGAAGAGGAACACCTATACAAGGTATTCGCCAAAAACGGATACCCACGCAACTTTATCACCAGATGCCTAAGAGATAGACCACGGAACGAGGACATGCCACAACCAAAAGGACTAGCCACCCTACCATACGTCAGGAGCGTCTCAGACCTGACAGCCAGACTACTGCGACCCTTAGGACTCATAACGGCACTCAAGCCAACATCGACTCTCAGACAACAACTTACTAGAACAAAGGACCCAACACCCAGCACAAGCCAAACCACGTAGTTTACAAAATACCATGCAAGGACTGCACAAAACACTATATAGGACAAAAAGGAAGACAGCTAACAATCTGCATCCATGAACATCAGCTAGCCACAAAACGACACGACCAGCTATCCCTAGTAGCCTTACACTCAGACAACCAGCAACATGAATTCGACTGGGGAAACACTACTGTCATAGGGCAAGCCAGACAGAGAACAGCCAGAGAATTCCTGGAAGCATGGCATTCATCCACAAACTCCATCAATAGAAACATCGACCTGGACCCCATATACAAACCACTACAACGGACAGCTGAAACTGACACCCGGAAGCGGCAAGAACAAACCACTATAAATACCTTTAGAAACACCAAAGCAGCGCTTCGCAGGAGGCTCCAACAAACGCACTGATGATGTCCCCTAGCCAGTGGACGAAACGTTTGCAGCAGAAACTTCCAGCTCGGCGAACAGAACCACAACAACGGACACCCGAGCTACAAATCTTCAATCAGACTTTAAACTTTTTAGAAGACTTGGTGCTGTCAGGTAGTTTAAAGGTGCAGTACACCCACATGTTAATCAATGAAGTCACACGGAAACCTGACTAGGGAAGGTTGACACATTGACTTACCTAAATGACTTTAAGCAAGCAGATGGGTTTTTATCACAAATAATAATGTTTGCTTTTATATTCCACCACTTTCCTTTATGCGATACCAACAGACTATTATTCTGTGGCTCTAGATTATGAGTCAATAGCTTGACCACCATAAACTGTCTTCCTGCACGTGCAGACAACCCGTCAAACATCCTGAAGAGCAATTATTTAGTGATGGACATGTGATTAGAAAGCACTTGAAACTGTTGCATCCAGATTGAACAAAGGCAAAAATCATGGTTCATTCAGAAGTTGCACTGAGACTGCAGACGAGATTGAGATTTCATGATGATGGTTTTGTACAGGATTGGTTAGTGGAGAGGACATGGATATGTAAATCTGTGAAGGACAAAATGGATTATGGAGTTTGAGAACATTCTGTGTCCTTCTTGCATATCAATGAGTAATTTAAAAATAATAGTTTGATAGTTATATTTTATAAGGGAAGGATTTTTTTTGTTTGGAACTGAAGACATTGACTTGCACTTTCCAAAATTTATATATCATGAGCAGAAATTCAGTTCAACCCGGTTTAGTAGACAAATATAATGACTTACCAGGAACACCAACTATCGCAAGGATGGGATAGTAACCACCTTGAATAATCCAAAGGATATCATGGATCCGTGATGCTAATGATATCCAAGGCCAAGAAAGCCAGTAAAGACCCCAGGATAAACTCCTATCCATTGTTGGGAAATTCCAGTCTAATGTTCTTTGATTCGGATCCATTGTTGGAACATTCCAGTCTAAAGTTCTCAGATTCTGATCCACTGTTGGAACATTCCAGTCTAATGTTCTCAGATTCTGATCTCTCCTCCCTCTCTCTCTCGAGCTGCTGATCCCTATTAGTGCTGTCAGTGATGTTCCTACTCCCACTGTGGGATAGCACATTGAACAGAGCCCATTTATCTTTCAAAGATGGAAACTCTTCACGCCATAATTAGGATCCACGGAGATTGATATTAATCACAGTCACTGAACAAATAGCTCCAGCTAACCCCTTTGAATTCAATATTGATTTTATCAAAATTCAAAAGAACGTTTAAAGTTTAGACATTTGGCAAGGGATATGTGTGTGGGGGTGAACAGGAAGAAATATTTGAAATGGTAGATTGAATGTATGTAATCATTCAATTTGCCTTAGGTATGGCAGTAATGCCAAAGAATTGTCAGAACATAAACAAGTTTCTCCGTTTATAAATCGAAACATACAGTCTGTAACTACTGATCAGTGATGTGATTATAATGTCAATAAAACATGTAGAGAACTTTTCTAGTCCATAATCTGCCAGAAAATTGCCTATGACAACATGAGTGATAACAGACAAATGGCATGGATAAATTAACAGAGAATATGATATTACACACAATTCAGATGGTTATTCAAGGATCAGAGACGGCAGGTGAGGGTCATGCTGTTAATGTTATCGATGTCAATCAAATGCATTGAAGTAAATTTCACTGGATTTTAATTGCAGTGTGATTATGATATTGGGGCATGGCTGCTGTGACTGGATAGAGGGAACATGATATTTCCCAGCTATCTGTATTGGAATTTTATTCTTTATAAATCATATGGTGATCAAATTCCAGGATACATCCAATGAGGAATGAGGAGAGCCAATATTAACCATGCAACCAGAAGACACTGGAACAGAAATTTGGCCATTAGACCCATTGAGCCTGTTCCTCCATTCCATGATGGCTGTTAAGCTTCTCTACCCCATTCTCCCACTTTCTACCTGTAACCCTTGATCCCCTTTATAGTCAAGAACCTATCTGTCTCACTCCTAAATATATTCAATGACCTGGACTCGACAGCCCTCTGTGGCAGTGAATTCCATCATTTCACCGCCCTCTGGCTGAAGAAGTTTCTCCTTATCATTTTTTGAAAAGGTCTTCTTCTGTCCCTTCTTTTCAAGGTCATTTAGTATTCTGTAAGTTTCAGTTGATCTCCTAACATTCTTCTGAACTCTACCAAATACAGACCCAGAGCTCTGAAATATTTTTTATATGTTAAGCTTTTATTTCCTGGCACCATGCGCGGGAATCTCTTCCGAAAACGCTCCATGACCAGTGAATACTTCCTGAGATATGGGACCCAAAACTGCGCACAACAATCCGAATGTGACATGACCAAAGCCTTGTAGAGCCTTAGGAGTACATCCCTGCTTTTATATCCAAGCGCTCTTGAAATAAATACCAACATTGTATTTGCCTTCTTATCTACTGACAACCTGCAAGTTTACTTTTCAAGACTTCTGGACTGGAACCAACTAGTCTTTTTGCACTTCAGATTTCTGAATTGGCTTGCTATTTAGAAAATACTCCATGTCTCTATTCATCCTGGCAAAATGCGTTCCCACACTGTCCCACGTTGTACTGCATCTCCCACTTGTTTGCTTACACTCCAAACCTGTGAAAGTCCTTCAGCAGGTGAAAGTGAGGACCGCAGATGCTGGAGATCAGAGTCAAAAAGTGTTGTTACAGAAAAGCACAGCCCGTCTGGCAGCATCGGAGAAGCAGGAGATTCGACGTTTCAGGCATAAAGCCTTCATCAGGAATGTGGGGTGGGCGGAAGTGAGCAGGGAAATAAATAGGAGGGGCTGGTGCTGGGAGGAAGGTAGCTTGGAAGGTGACAGCTCAATGAAGGTAGGTGGTTACAGAGATAGGTCAGAATGAAAGGTGGACTGGATAGATGGGAAGGAAGATGGACAAGTAGGACAGTTCAAGAAGGCGGTCCTCAGTTGGAGGGTTTGATCTCGAATAAGGTGGAGGGAGGGGAGATGAAGAAACTGGTGAAATTGTCCGCGATACTGTGTATTTGCAGGGTCACAAGGCAGAAGATGATGCGTTCTTCCTTCAGATGTCAGGTGGCAAGAATCTGGCAGTGAAGGAGGCCAAAAACTTGTAAGACCTTGGCAGAGTAAGAGGGGGAGTTGAAGTATTCTGCCACAGGGCAATGGGGTTGTTTGATTTGGGTGTCCGAGAGAGTTCCCTGAACCGTTGTGTAAGTTGACGTCCTGTCTCGCCAATGTAGTGGAGACCAGGAGAAATGGACAGACTAAATGAGGTGTTTGGATGCACAGGATGTTCTCTGCCTGATGTGGAAGGATCCATTGGCGTCAGGGGTGAACGTGAGGTGGGAGGTGTTGGCACAGCTTTCATACATTTTGCAATAGCAAGGGAAGGTGCGGGGAGTGGAAGGTAGATTGTTGGGGCCGCGTGGACCTAACGAGAGAGAGATTGTGAGGGAATGGTCTCAGCAGTTTGATGATAGGAATGGGAGGAAGTATATCTCTGGTGGTGCGTTCTGACTGTTGGCTGCAGAAATGGCGGAGAATGATACGTTGTATCCTGAGGTTGGTGGGATTGAAGGCGAGCACCAGGTAGGTTCTAACTTGTTGCAGTTGGAAGGGTGTAGTTCATGGGCAGAGGTGTGTGAAGTTGAGGAAATGTGCTAGCACCTTCCTGTAGCCGAACCTCCTCTTCAATGCTACCTGTCCCTTTATCTATTTTTGCACTGTTTGAAAGCTTAGCCAAAATGCCGTCAGTTCCTTCATATAGATAATGAATGCACAATGTGAAAAGTTGTGGTCCCACCACTGATTCTTGTGAAACACCACTTGTCACTGGCTGCCATCCTGAGAAGAACCCTTTGATCCCCACTCTCTGCTTTCTGTCAGACAGCCAAAGTTCTATCCATGCTGGCAACTTGCCTCTAACACCATGGGCCCATATCTTGCTCAACAGCCTCATGCATGGCACCTTGTCAAAGGATTCTCGAGGTGCAGATGGATAATATACATCGGTTCTCTTTGATCCAATATGCTCATTACTCCCTCACAGTATCCTAGCCGGTTTGTCAGGCATGACCTCCCCTTGATGAAACATGCTGACTCTGTCCTATTTTACCAAAGACCTCCAAGTATTCAGAAATCCCATTCTTCACGATGGATTCCATGATGTTACCCACATACAAAGTTAGGCTAATCAGTCTACAGTTTTACATCTTCTGCCTAACACCCTTATTAAACGGGGTGTCATGTTAGCAAGTATACAGCCACTTGGCCTTTTCGAGGTTTTAGTCATTCCTGAAAGATTACCACTTCCACTTGCACTAACTCTTCAGCTATCTCGCTTACAAGGTTGTTGTGTAGTCCAACTGGTCCAGCTGAGTTATCCACATTCATGCCATTCCGTTTTCTAACATGTTCTTCTCGGTGATGGCCAACGTATTCAGGACTGCCCTCTCACTCTCTTCAGATCTGGGAAATTTCTCGTGTCTTCAACCGTGAAGACTGATGCAAATTTCCTCAGCTGTTTCTTTGATTCCCAATACTGGCTCTTTAGTATCATTTTCCTTTGGTCCATATTCACTTTTACTGTCTTTTGCACTTTATATATCTAAAGAATCTCTTACAGTTTCCTTTGTATTATTGATTAAGTTAGCCCCATATTTAACCTTCTCCCTCCTTATTTATTTTTTCTTGCCTTCTGTTGGCCACAATTCTCCAGCTTCCTCTGCCATTCACCGCTCTTTTGCTTATATGCAATCCCTGACTTCCCTTGTCAGCCCTGGTTGCCTCATCCTCCCTGTACCATGTCTCTATTACTCAGCATGAATCTCTGCAGTGTCTCCTGAATTAACCTTGGAATCTCCTGAAAATGCTGTTCCCCTGTCTTTCCTGCGAGACCCCTGTCCCGGTCAATTCTACCCAGCTTCTCCCTTATGCCTCTCCAGTTGCCTTTATTCAGCTGAAATACTGTTAACTCTGATTCTTTCTTCTCTCTCATATTGCAAAATAAATTCAACCATGTTCTGATCACTGCTTCTGAAGTTTCCCTTCATCTTAAGCTCCCTTATCTAGCCTGCGTCATTAAATCCAGTGTCACCTGTTCTCCAGTGGGCTCCACCACATGTTACTCCAAAAAGCCATCCTGTGGACTTTCCTCAAATTCCTTTTCTTGCGATTCACTACCAACCTGGTTTCTAATTCCACTTGCATATTGAAATCCCCTATGATCACTATAACTTTGCCTTTCCTACAGATCTTTACTATCTCCTGGTGTATCTTGTCCCCCAGCTCCTGACTACTCTTTGGAGGCCTGTGCATGTCTCCAACTGTGATTCTCTTTCCTTTGTGGTTCCTCAATTCTACCATGCAAATTCTACGCCATCTGACCTTCTTTATTTCTTACAATTGATTTAATTTCATTTGTTATTAAAAATGGGAATCCACTCCCTCTGACATCAACCTTTTCGATAGAATATATGTCCTTGAATATCCTGACCCCTTGCAGCCACTTCTCTGTGATGCCCATCACGTCATACCTACCAAGTTCAATCTGTCCCACAAGCTCATTTACTCTATTCCTTATACTGCGTGCATTCAGATATAACCGCTTCAATCCTGTATTAACGGTTCCTCTTCTCATTGTCATTTGTTTGTCCAGTTTGCTTGAAGTTTGTTTGCATACACTTTCCATACACTGTCCTATTTGCATCTGTGCTGGAGATTTTAATAATCTCTCCTGAGCTCTGTACTCTTACCTCCTCTATGCTAATTAAACCCTATAACTGCACCCCCACCCCACACTCACACACACTCCTAATCAGTTTAAAGATCTGTCTACAGCCTTAGTTAGGAATCACCCCGACTCTGGCCGCAGCACGGTTCAGACGAAAACTGTCCCTTCGGAACAGGTCCTTTCTTCCTCAGTAATAAAATGTGTTTATTCAACACAAAATACAGGGACGAAAAACAAACATTTCTGTACATACAAAACCATGAAAACTACAAAGAGACAAGTTTATTAAAATACACTTACGATGTGGAGCTATATGAATTGAAATGTGAATTCCAAAACCATGGACGAGGTGTTCAAACTTTATTGGTCTTTATTTGACCCACAGCTGAAATGTTGATTTCCCTCCTGTCAGTGATCCCCCTCACTGAGATTCTCTCGCCCTGTCTCTCACACAGTGTCTAGAGGGACGTCAAGTTCCTGTTGGACAAGAATATTTAAATTAATTCACCTTCTCGCTGGAACCAATCTATTCCTCTTTTGGATCCTGCTCAGCCGTCAGCGATATTATTGGTGATAAATGATCTGGGATGATAGCATTGCGCTCACTGGGTACGGCACCAGACAAAGGGCTTGCAGTCTGTGGGAGTTTCTAAATATAATTTCTGTGTATTTCTCCTCATGCTGTCTTCTGATCTAACTTCACAGTCATCTGATACCTCTTGTTCTCACTCACTCTGTCACTCCGTTTTCTCTCCAGTCCTTTTATCTCCCTTCACTCCCTTTTGCTCTGTTATTTTTTTCTCTCTCTCAAGCACACACACACAGACGCACACACTCTGTTCTCTCCGTTTTCAAGTTGTGATGTTGGAGAGCTCGTCGGTGTACAATGGTCTAAATGGCCTCCTTCAGTGCTCTATTAATGTTGAAGCTCTCTGACCCACAATAAAGTCTTTAGGTGTCTGGGGCGACAAGTTGGCCCTGCGAAGGACACAGTGAAGAATCATTCTTTATCTCTTCCTGTTGTCTGATATGCAGCGGCCTTGAAATATCTGTTCAAATAAAATAGATTGAAATTCGAGCCGTCGGGACGACGTTCACCAGATGATTTTGCTGTCAGGATTTAATAAGCAGTTCCCACATACAAAATATGGATTTGCTTGAAAGCAGCTCTTCCCTGTTGTGGTTCTGTGCGCCGAGCTGGGAATTTGTGTTGCAGACGTTTCGTCGCCTGTCTAGGTGACATCCTCAGTGCTTGGGAGCCTCCTGTGAAGCGCTTCTATTATTTATAGTGATTTGTATCTGCCGCTTCCGGTTGTCAGTTCCAGCTGTCTACTGCAGTGGCCGGTAAATTGTGTCCAGGTCAATGTGCTTATTGATTGAATCTGTGGATGAGTGTCATGCTTACAGGAGTTCCCTGGATGTTCTCTGTTTGGCTTGTCCTATAATAGTAGTGTTGTCCCAGTCGAACACATGTTGCTTGTCATCTGAGTGTGTGGCTACTAAGGATAGCTGGTCATGTCGTTTCCTGGCTAGTTGGTGTTCATGGATGCGGATCTTCTGTCTTCCTGTTTGTCCTATGTAGTGTTTTGTGGAGTCCTTGCATGGAATTTTGTACACTACATTTGTTTTTCTCATGCTGGATATTGGGTCCTTCGTCCTGGTGAGTTGTTGTCTGAGAGTGGCTGTTGGTTCATGTGCTGTTATGAGTCCTAGTGGTCGCAGTATTCTGGCTGTCAGTTCAGAAGTATTCCTGATGTATTGTAGTCCTTTAGGTTGCGGCATGTCCTCATTCCGTTGTCTTTCATTTCGGCATCTGTTGATGAAATTGCGGGGGTATCCGTTTCATCATTTAGGACTTGGTCTGTGTGTATGGCTTTCCTGTATACCTTTGTGGTGAATTCTCCGTTCGGCGTTCTCTGTACCATCACGACTAGGAATGGGCATTGGTTGTCCTTTTCTTCCTCTCTAGTGAATCGGATTCCTGTGTGTGTGGCGTTGATGAACTGGTGTGTTCTTAATGATTACAAAGTTGTCATCCACATATCTGACCCAGAGTTTGGATTGAATTTGCGGTAAGACTGTTTGTTCTAATCTTTGCATTATCACTTCTGCTATGATTCCAGAGATGGATGAGCAAATTGGTATGCCGTTGATTTGTTCATATATTTGTTTGTTGAATGTGAAGTGTGCTGTGAGGCACAGGTCCAGTAGTTTGAGTATGCCGTCTTTGTTGATAGGTTCCCCGTCTTGTTGTCTGTTCTGAATGTCCAGCAGTTGGTTGTTGTTTCCCTGGCTCGGGTTTTGTCGATAGAGGTGAAGAGTGCCGTTACGTCGAATGAGACCATAGTTTCTTCCTTGTCTATGTGCATATCTCTGATGATGTCCAAGAATTCCTATGTTGACTGTGTAGAGTGTCTGGATCCGCTAATCTGGTGTTTCAGTTTCAGCTGAAGTTCTTTAGCCAGTTTGTGTGATGGTGTCCCTGGTAGTGATACTATGGGTCTGAGTGGGATGTCTGATTTGTGCACTTAGGTAGTCCATAGAATCTAGCGGTGTTGTTGCTTTCAGATTTCATTCTCTGTCGGTCAAGCCTGGTTATCTGTCAGTTTTTTTTGTAGTTTCCTCAGTGTGTTGTTTATCCTCTTGGTGAGCTGTGGGGTGGGGTATAACTCCCTCTTTTGGTAGGTGTTGGTATCTGCACATAGCTGTTGCGCTTTTTGGATGTACTCTGCTTTGTTCAGAATGACCGTCATTCTTCCTTTATCTGCTGGTAGTATGATTATGTTCTTATGGTTTCTTAGTGCTTTTAGTGCTTCCCTCTCCTTGTTGTTGAGGTTATGTGTTTGTCTTTCCCTTGTTATCAGGGGTACAATACTTTGTCTCACTGTTTGTTGTGTCTCTTCTGTCAGTCCATTGTTTCTGAGTATGCATTCTAGTGCTACTAGGATGTCTGCTGTCTTGGTGTCCCTGTGGTTGTAGTTGAGACCCTTGGCCAGTATTGTTCTTTCCATGTCTGTGAGCTATCTGTGGGAGAGATTTCTAACCCAAGAGTGGTTTGTGGTGTCCTCTCCGTTGTGTGTTAGTTTGGCCTTTTTTTTCTTTTAGTGCCGTCTTTTTTTGCGTTGTGTGGTTCTGTTCTGTCTTATGGTGACGGCCTGTTCTATGGTCCGGGTCCATTCCTGAATGAACGTTTTTAAAATTAACGATTTTTGGAGCTCAATTTCTTGTCTATACTTGTGTAGTCTGTTGTGTGCGTCTGAGAACACACACCTGATTATCAACGCCACACTCACAGGATTTTGATGCACGAGAGAGAAAGAAAAGAACCACCAACTCCCATTCTTAGATGTGATGGTACAGAGAACAACGAAAGTAGAATTCACCACAAAGGTATACAGGAAAGCCACACACACAGACTAAGTCTTAAACTACGAAAGCAACCACCCCAACACACACAAAAGAAGTTGCATCAAGACCCTGTTCAAACGGGAAAAAAACACTGCAGTACACCAGAATTGCAAAAAGAGGAAGAAGAACACAAAAACAATGTATGCGCCAAAAACGGATAACCCCACAATTTCCTCAACAGATGCCTAAGGGAAATACAACGGAATGAGGACATGCCACAACCCAAAGGAGTAGCCACACTACCATACATCAAAAACATTTCTGAACTGACAGCCTGACTATTGCGACCACTAAGACTCATAACAGCACACAAACCACAGCCCCTCTCAGACAACTCACCACGACGAAGGGCCTGATACCCAGCATGAGCAAAACCAACGTAGTGTACAAAATCCCATGCAAGGACTGCACAAAACACTACATAGGAGAAACAGGAAGACAGCTAACGGTTTCTATCCATGAACACCAACTACCTAGGAAACGACATGACCAGCAATTCTTATTAGCCAAACACTCAGATGAAAAGCAACATGAGTTCAACAGGGACAACACTACTATTATAGGACAAGCCAAACAGAGAACAGCCAGGGAATTCCTAGAGGCATGGCACTCATCCACAGATTCAATCAATAAGCACATCGACCTGGACCCAATATACCGACCACTGCAGCGGACAGAAAGAACTGACAACCAGAAGCGGCAGATACAAGTCATTATAAATGCCGGATGAAACATCACAGAAGCGCTTCACAGGAGGCTCCCAAGCACTGAGGATGACACCTAGACAGGGGACGAAACGTCTGCAACACAATGTCCCAGCTCGGCGAACAGAACCACAACACCAAGACAATACAGCAGGCGGGTGAGCCTGGTTGCTCTGGTTGAGGGGAAGCATTGCTGACTGCAGAGTAAGGCAAGGCAATAATTCTGTGAGCATTCAAGTCAGTTCAAAGTGAGTGCGTACAAACACCGAGGGAGCAGCCCAGAGGGACACTCTATGAGCTTGGTGTGTGTCCCTGAGCACGGTGTCCTTGCAGCAGCATTGCACTGAGAGTTTTCAGTGCACCCTGAGCTGCAGCATTGAAGTACAAAAGTGTTCTGTCAATGGGTCGGAGATGTGCTGGGACGGCATGATGAGGCTGGCATGTGACAGATGCCAGCATAGGTGGGTGTGGATTACATGCAGCTTCTGTCTGTGCAGTGTTCCCCCAAGACGCGGCTGTCCAAGATAGAGTGCCGCAGGAGCGAGGGGCGAGATGGTGTCACCAGTTACCAGCTCTGACTTTCACGTCCAATTCTCCATATTGAGTTTCCTGCTGTGGGAGGGAGGGTTTGAAGCTGCAAGTTGATGAGGTTGTTGATCATCACTCATCATTCAGTCAACATCTTGCCACTCCTGCACTCAAATCCTGTTTTAAAGAGTAGTCCAGCACAGGAACAGACCCTTCATGCCAGCAAGCCCACACTGACACATGATGCCATTCTAAAGTTAATACGAAAGTTTTTGCTCCGACACCCTCTTCGTCATTCTGTTCCCTGCTCACTCATATTTGTGCCATGATCCCTCTTAAACCTTGCTATATTAGCTCCTTTTCCTGTATCAGTGCATTGCAGGCACTTGCACGTTCTGTCTGGAAAAGCAAAAAAAAATCTTGCCGATCATATCTCCTGAACTTTCTCCCTTTTACCTAAAACCTACAGTCATGAGTAATTGATAGTTCTACTTTGGGAAAAAAACGCTTCCAACTGTCCGTCTATTTATGCCTCTGATAATTTTGTAAATATCTATCAGGTAGGCCCATAGCCAATGATGCCCAGGTGCACACAAACCATGTTTGTTCAATTTCTCCTTCTGGCTAATACCCTCCAAACAAGGCAACATCCTGGTAAAACATTTCCATACCCTCTCTAACACTTCCACGTCATTTTGCCTGTGTGGCAACCAGTACTGTACACAATATTCTAAATGTGCCCGAACTAGGTTTCTCTATAGCTGCAATATGACCTGCCAATTTTCACACTGCATGCTCTGATGCATGTCTGCAAGTTTGCCATCAGTCTTCTTGATCACCCTGTCCACCCATGTTGCCACGTTCCTGGGACTGTGGAGCTGTACACCAAGATCCCTTCGGATGTCGATGTGGCCGGTAGTTTTTCCATCCACTTTATACTTATTTCCTACATTAGACCTTCTAAAACGCATCACGTCGCAACTGTCCAGATAAAGTTACATCTGCGTTTTCTCTGTCCAAGTCTGCAGCTGACCTATATCTTGCTGTATTCTCTGGCAATGATCCTCACAATCTGCAACTCTGACAATCTATTTACACATCTCCAGTCACAAAAACACTATTCCACCACTACTCTGTCTTCTATGACCGAGCAGGTCTCTATCCATGTTAGTAACTGACCGCTGATCCCATTTCACTTCACCTTCTGTATGAGCCTGCCAGAAGGAGTCATACCAAAGGCCTTGCTTAGGTCCAAACGGCCAACGTCCAACCTCATGCCCTCATCAATCAATTTTGGCTCCTCCTCTAAACAAACAATCAAGTTTTTGAGACAGGATATTGCCCACACAACTGTGTTTCCTGTTGCTATTAAGTCCATATTAGAATGCTGTTGGAGCTGTACACATTCAGACAAGTGATTATTACATCATATTCCTGACTTGAACCTTGGAGGTTAGATTAGATTCCCTACGGTGTGGAAACAGGTCCTTCAGCCCAAAAAGTCCACACCAACCGTCAGAAGAGTAACCCAACCAGACCCATTGCCCTACCCTTTATTTAACCCAGACTAATTCACCGAACACTATGGGCAATTTAGTGTGGCGAATTCACCTGACCTGCGCATCTTTGGACTGTGGGAGGAAATCGGAGCACCCGGAGGAAACTAACTCAGACATGGGGGGAAGGTACAAACTCCACACAGACAGACACCCAAAGCCGGAATTGAACCTAGACCTTGGTGCTGTGAGGCAGCAGTGCTAAGCACTGAGCTCTTGATGGTTACTGTACAGTGGGAGGTATGTCGGGCCGTGAGGGTTACTGTACAGTGGGAGGTATGTCGGGCCGTAATGGTTACTGTACAGTGGGAGGTGTGTCGGGGTGTGATGGTTACTGTACTATGGGAGGTATTTCAGGCCGTGATAGTTACTGTACAGTGGGAGGTGTGTCGGGGTGTGATGGTTACTGTGCAGTGAGGGCTATGTTGGGCCGTGATAGTTACCGTACATTGGGATGTATGATGGGCCGTGTTGGTTACTGTACAGTGGGAGGTATGTCGGGCCGTGACGGTTACTGTACAGTGGGAGGTATGTCACACCGTGACGGTTACTGTACAGTGGGGGCTATGTCAGGCCGTGATGGTTACTGTACTGTGGGAGGTATGTCAGGCCGTGATAGTTACTGTACAGTGGGAGGTAGGTCGGGCCGTGACGGTTACTGTACAGTGGGAGGTATGTCGGACCGTGATGGTTACTGTACCGTGGGAGGCATGTCACACCGTGATGGTTACTGTGCAGTGAGGGCTATGTCGGGCCGTGATGGTTACTGTACAGAGGGAGGTAGGTCGGGATGTGATGGTTAATGTACAGTGGGAGGTGCGTCGGTCCAGGAAGTTGCAGACTCCATGATTCTGCTGCTGCCAATGGGCCATTGTACCTCATGGATGCATCGTCATTAGTTGCTTAATCTGTTTAAAGTCTGTACCATTCAGTACATGTCATGGTGAGGAGGGTCTGCAAAATTTGAAGTTTGCCCTTGCTCCCCATAAGGACTGTGCAGTGACCATTCTTACCGATATAGGACATGGAAGCGTATACCTGCAGCAAGCTGATTGGTGATGATGTGGTCAATTATATGGTTCCCTGTTATTGGCTCCCCATAACCCGCCACACAGCAGTCTAGCCGCCACAGGATCCAGCATCAATTAAGATTAGATTAGATTACCCACAGGATGGGAACAGGCCCTTCGTGCCAATCAGTCCACACCAACCATCCAAAGAGCAACCCACTACCATGGCCAATTCACCAGAGCTGCACATCTTTGGACTGTGGGAGGAAACCCACGCAGACACAGGGAGAATGTGCAAACTCCACAAAGACAGTTGCCTAAGGCTGGAATCAAATCTGGGGCCCTGGTGCTGTGATGCAGCAGTGCTAACCACTGACCCACCACGCCAAACTATATTGACTATATGCCAAGGAGCTGCCCTCTTCTGCCTGGCTGTGCCCTTTCTGTGGGACAGAACCTACCAGAGAGGATGGTGATGTTGCCTGGGACATAGTCCTGTTCACATAATCTTGCTTTCCAGACAATATCTGATTGCTGCTTGATTAGTCTGTGGGAAATATACAACAGGTCACTTTTACATTCTGTATAAAGAAGAGTTAATATCACTTTGTTTCTTACATATTTTAAAAATAAACCAAATCATTGTTTTTCACTTGAAAGCAATTGAAGTGAACAATAATTGAATTACCAGAGCGCACACCTGACTTTTACAGTTCAGTAGCTGTAGTAAACAGCCGATTCATGCTCAGTTCAGTGAACACACCATCTTGCAGGCAGCAAAGCTGTTGGAAATGAAATTGAGAAAAAACCTACATTCAGACACAGATTTATGGCCCTCACCATGACCTCCAAAACACTGTCCATCTCCAAAATCTGTCCAGGGAGATTCCAAACTGGAGCTGGGCAGTTACTCATACAATCCCTTACAATAGACTGGTTAGCGACATACCTGAACAACGGGGAGATGGGTTTGGCGCAGACTGATCAATGGACTAGCATATGGCGCTGGTCCAAATGCAGTTCAATATTTGTAGCAATGACCTGTAAACAACCGTGTCTTGCAAGTATATCCCTTCTGGTGTGCCACCTAAACTCTGTAATTCTGTGCCTTGGACCTAATCCTGAAAGAATGTGTTATAAAGGTGACGGGTTGCTGCAGCACATGGCATCTTACATTGAATCCCTCATAAACCACATCCAGTGTATGTTATCTCCACAATGTCAGTATCCAAACAGAATTGTGCAGCTCCATTGATGGCCTGCATCAGCCCAGCCCAACATTCTTGTGTGTGACTTGAACTGGAAATCTCTGTAAATGTTTGCAGCATTGTTCTAACCATTAACAGCAAAGTATTTTTACTGAAGGTCCGACATTCTTTCGTAATACCAACTTTTAGATTGTCCAATAAACACAACCCAACACTCCCCCCCAACATTATTCAGTTCATTTTTTATATAAAAAATGATGACAACAGTGCACAACTCACAGTATGGAGCATTGAAATGATGGGTCTCATTTCCACACCCAAGACCAAGTCATTATTAAGTACAAGGACTTTGAAAATAGAACACAGAACATTGAACATAAAACAGTACAGCACAGAACAGGCCATTCAGCCCACGATGTTGTGCCGACCATTGATCCTCATGTATGCATCCTCACATTTCTGTGACCATATGCATGTCCAGCAGTCTCTTAAATGTCCCCAATGACCTTGCTTCCACAACTGCTGCTGGCAACGCATTCCATGCTCTCACAACTCTCTGCGTAAATATCCCGCCTCTGACATTCCCTCCATACTTTCCTCCAACGTGCTTAAAACTATGATCCCTCGTGTTAGCCATTTCTGCCCTTCAACTCTATCTATATCGGTCATTCTCTTGTATATCTCAATTAGGTCCCCTCTCCTCTTTCTTTTCTCCAATGAAAAAAAGTCCAAGCTCAATCAACTTCTCTTCATAAGATAAGCCCTCCAGTGCAGGCAGCATCCTGGTAAACCTCCTCTGAACTCTCTCCAAAGCATCCACATCTTATATATAGTAGGGTGACCAGAACTGGACGCAGTATTCCAAGTGCAGTCTAACCAAAGTTTTATAGAGCTGCAACAAGATCTCACGACTCTTAAACTCAATCCCCCGTTAATGAAAGCCAATACACCATATGCCAACAACCATTTCCACTTGGGTGGCCATTTTAAGGGATCTATGCATCTGAACACCAAGATCCGTCTGTTCCTCCACACCACCAAGAATCCTATCCTTAATCCTGTACTCAGCTTTCAAATTCGACCTTCCAAAATGCATTACCTCGCATTTATCAAGGTTGAACCCCCATCTGCCACCTCTCAGCCCATCTCTGCATCCTGTCAATGTCCCCCTGCAGCCTCCAACATTTCTCTTCCGTCAATGACACCTCCAAACTTTGTGTCATCTGCAAACTTGCTGACCAGTCCTTCAATTTTATTAATGAGCTCATCCAAGTCATTAATAAAAATTATAAACAGTAGATGCCCAAGGACAGAGCCCTGTGGAACACCACTCACGACTGACTTCCAGGCAGAATATATTCCTTCTACTACCACTCGCTGCCTTCTGTAGACCAGCCAATTCTGTATCCAGGCAGCTAAGTTCCCCGGTGTCCCATTCCTCCTGACCTGCTGAGTGGGCCTACTATGGGGAACATTATCAAATGCCTTGCTGAAATCCACAGCTCTACTCTCATCATGACCTGCCCCTCACAAAGCCGTGTTGACTGCATTTAATCAAGCTATGCACTTCCAGATGGTCATAAATCCTATCTCCCGTTTTTAATCGTTTTTAACACGTTGCAGACGACAGATGTGAGACTTACTGGACTGTAATTGACGGGGATTCCCCTATTTCCTTTCTTGAAATGAGGAATTACATTTGCTTCTCTACAGTCCTCAGGTACAACTCCAGTGGAGAGCGAGGATGCAAAGATCTTCATAAGCGGCGAAGCAATCACATTTGTCATTTACCAAAGCAGCCGAGGACAAATCTGATCCGGGCCTGGCGACTTGTCAATATTAATGTTGCTCTTCGAAGAGTCTGTGTGGATTTGTTGGGCGGAAGGGCCAGTTTCCACACTGTAAGCTAAAATGTGCTTTAAAAAGAAATTTGTCTGTCATCATTTTGACCCACAAAGCCTCATTTGAAGACTCTTCCTTTCAGCAGTAACTGACTTGTTAATTAATAATGCAGCACCACAACCTCTTTAACACCCTGGACTGTCCAGCCTACAGTTCCAGTACAACAGAGTATTGAGTTGTTAGCCCTGACCTAACTCAAACAGGTCTCTGTGTTGGTAAAAATGTCACAACTCCACATGTCAACTCATTCCCTGATCAGATCTGTCAGCCTGTCTGATAATACTCCCAGCATTAACGTAAGCTGGAATATAATACGTGGAAAACAATGTACCTCCGAGTTCTTCAGTCGTTTCCTGTTTGTTATCAAGCTGCAGGAAAAGCACAGCAGGTCAGGCAGGATCCGAGGGGCAGTAGAGTCTTTGTTTCGGTCATAAACTCTTCATCAGAAAGGCATTGATGCATTCCTTTATTTTTTTCATTCCATGATTCGCAGAATGTTATGAACTGTACTTACTCAGGAAAGCAGCACTGTATATTGCACTGATATGGAAATCAGCCAATCAGTTGGTTGGACAGGGTGTAGAAAGGTTGAAGGGAAGTATACACTGATTGAATGAATTACAAACATAAGGATAGATAAATGCCCTGGGCCAGATGGGGTATACCCTTGGTTACTCCAGGATGTGACGGGAGAGATTGGCGTGCCTTTGGAGATGATCTTTGCGTCCTCACTGTCCACTGGAGCAGTGCCAGCCAGATGATTGGATGGTAACAAATGTCATTCCCTTGTTCAGGAAAGGGAATAAGGATAACTCTGGGAATGACCGAACAGTCAGTCTTACATCAGTAGTGGGCAAAGTATTGCAGACGTTTCTGAGAGAGTGTATTTACAATTATATTGGAAATGACAGTTTGCTGAGAGATAGTCATCATGGCTTTGTGAGGAGCAGGTCATCTCTCAGAAACCTTATTGAATTCTTTGAAGATATATAAAAAAAAACACGTGAATGAAGGTAGACTAGTAGATGTGTTGAACAAGAATTTTAGCAAGGCATTCCCCATTGTAGGGTCATTCAGAAGGTACGGAAGCATTGGGCGTATAGAAATTTGGCTCTTTGGATGTGGGCGTGGCTGGCTCATAGAAGACAGAAGATGGTAGTTGATAGAAAGTATTCAGCCTGGATCTCAGTGACCAGTGGTGTTCCACAGAGATCGGCTCTGGGACCTGTGCTCTTTGTGATTGTTATCAATGACTTTGATGAGGAAGTGGACAAGTAGGTTTGTACATTTGCCGATGACACGGAGGTTGGTGGGGTTGTGGATAGTATGGAGGCCTATTGTAGGTTGCATCAGGATATTGACAGGATGCAGAGCTGGGCTGATAAGTGGCAGGTAGAGTTCAACCTGATAAAGTGTGAAGCAATTTATTTTGGAAGATTGCATTAACATAAAGAATACAGGGTTAAAGTCGTTAGACCAAGACTTCCAGTTTTGATGTAATTGTTACATTCACCTGAGTGTCAGCACAATATGTGTGGTTATCTAGAACAGACAAGTTCAGTTATTAAAACGATTTTTTGCTTGCCGTTTGCTCGTGGTTTCTTCAGATGCATTCTGCTGGGTGGCCTATGAATTAGTATCTGACCATCCACAGACATGTATAATTTTATTTTGATAGTTTTGAATGTGAAGGTACATTTATTGGATATAGTTTCAGAGGGTTTACTGTGAGACACAAAATGTTGCAATAGACTGTCAATTGTAAACGTTGTCACCCAGTGTCTGGTCCAGGGTGCAGATGTACGGAGTCTGGGTAACGTGCCAGTTGTCATCACCATAAGTAACTTTTGCGATGTGATTCTGACACTCCGTGTCTATACATCTGCTCCCTGGGCCAGGCTGTGACTGAGGGTGAATTTGTAAGGCATGGTTCCTGGTCAGTCATTGGTATCTAATTTAGACAGAGTTTGTACCTACACTGAGAGCAGTGATAGCCTGTTGGCTAGTTTCCTCCTGTTCAAGGTGGATTCCAAATGGTTCGCTGTGAGGGAATGTTTCTATGACTGCCCAGACACAGGTTGGAAACTCCGTTCACAGATTCAGGACCAGGCCAATGGCTCTCTGAGTGCTACATGCAATTTTGAGGTCCAGTAGCACTGTACCTGAATTCACCTTTTTGGAATCCACTTTTAATGTCGGTCATGATGTAAAGTGATTGGTTTACTGACCTGAACAATAGTCAGGAGATTGCCATGTTTGTGAATTGGGCAATAATAAGGTATGAGCTACAATTATTCAACTGAACAATAACTGAATTAATATATAAACATCGAACGACCTTTTATGATACAAAACTAAAGAATGTTTTGTATCGATAAAGAACATGTCATCTGACTGTGCTGGTGATTGCAATTACAAATTGAATCTCAGTATTCAAATGCATACATTATCGCTCTATCATTTGTAAAATGGTTGACCTCTGACTGATTGAATATTCAGAGTGAGCCAATGATTGAAAAATTAAATAGAATTCTTACTCTTACACATTTAAATTTAATCAATCAATTTAATTTCTCGCCTGAAATGTGTGAGCTTCAGTAATTTGCCAACTATTATATTAGTTTTAAAATAATGATAGAAAAGGATAGACTAGATCTATAAGTCGAAGTTCTAAATTGGAGAAAGGACAATTTTGACGGTATTAGGTAAGAACTTTCAAAAGCTGATGGTGGCAAATGTTCGCAGGTAAGCAGACGGCTAGAAAATGGGAAAACTTCAGAAATTAGATAGCCGGAGTCCAGAGACAGTATATTCCTATTATGGTGAAAGGAAAGGCTGGTAGGTATAGAGAGTGCAGAATGACTAAAGAAATTGAGGGTCTGGTTAAGAATAAGAAGGAAGGTTATGACAGGTACAGGCAGGATAGATCGACTGAATCCTTAGAAGAGTATAAAGGCAAAAGGAGTATATTAAAGTGGGAAATCAGGAAGTCAAAACGGGAACATGAGAGAGCTTTGGAAAATAGAGTTAAGGAGAATCCAAAAGGATTTTCCAAATACTTTGAGAACAAACGGGTGAACAAGAAGAGAATAGAGCCCTCAAAGATCAGCAAGGTGCCTTTATGTGGAGCCACGGGAGATGGGAGAGTTACTAAGCGAGTATTTTGTTTTCTCAGGAAAAGGACATGGGAGATATAGATATCCGGAGAAATAGATGGTGACATTTGGAAAATGTCCACATAACAGAGGAAGATGTGCGGGATGCCTTGAAATGCATAAAGGTGGAAAAATCCACAGGACCTGATAGATCAGGTGAAACTTGAAAGGGTTCAGAAAGGATTTACAAGCATGTTGCCAAGGTTGGAGGGTTTGAGCTATAGCTGGAGGTTGAACAAGCTGGGGCTGTTTTCACTAGAACGTTGGAGACTGAGGGGTGACCTTATAGAGCTTTATAAAATCATGAGGGGCATGGATAGGGTAAATAAACAAGGCCTTTTCCCTGGCGTGGTGAAGTCCAGAACTAGAGGGCATAACTTTCAGTTGAGAAGGGAAAAATATAAAAGATATGTAAGGGGCTTTTTTTTCAATCAAAGAGTTGTACGTGCATGGAATGAACTGCCAGAGGAAGTGGTGGCGGTTAGTACAATTGCAACATTTAGATGGCGTCTGGATGGGTATATGAATAGGAAGTGTTTAGAGGGATGTGAGCTGAGTGCTGGCAGGTAGGACTAGGTTGGGTTGGGATATCTGGTCGGCATGGTCAAGTTGGACCGAAGGTTTTTTTTTTCCCCATGCTATACATCTCTTTGACCCTGTGACTGTAATTTAACATGCACTATCAAATAACTAAACCATTTATATTATCAAATTGTAGCAGACAATAAGTTGAAAACTTGCTATTTTTAGAATGAAAGATAAAGAATAAAGAATACTCCAACACAGGAACAGACCCTTCGGCCCTCTTAGCCTGTGCTGATCCAGATCCTCCTATTTACTAAACCTGCCACCTCTTTTCTAAGGTGTGTATCCCTCTGCTCCATGCCCATTCATGTTTCTGTCGAAATACATCTTAGATAACGCTATCGTTCCTGCCCCAACCAACTTCGCTGGCCACATGTTCCAGGCTGCTACTGCCCTATGTGCAAAGAACTTCCAACAGACATCTGCCCTAAACCTTTCCCCTCTCACTTTAAACTCATGACCCCGAGTAATTGAGTTCCACAATCTGGAGAAAAAGCTTCTTGCTATCCACCCTGTGTATATCTGTTTTGATTTTGTAGACCTCAACCTTTGTCTTGGTAATGAAAATAGTCAAAATTAACTCAATACTTCTTCATACTCAATCAGATTTTACTTCTTCATAACCTGCACCGTCCATCCCAGGCAACATCCTGGTGAACCTAGTCTGAACCCTATTCAAAGCATACACATCCTTTTATTAATGTGGTGACCAGAACTATATGCAGTACTCCAAATGCGGCCTAACCAAAGTCCTATGCAACTGTACTCAACACCTGAACCAATGAAGGAAAGCATGCCATTTGCCACCTTGTCCACTTTACTGACCTGTGTTGGCATCTTCAGACAACAATGGACCCGAACACCCAGATCTCGCTGTATATCAATTTTCCCCAGGAAATTTCCGTTTATTGTAAAGTACACTCGTGAACTGGATCTTCCAAAATGCATCACCTCGCATTGGCAGAGATTGAACTCCACCTGCCATTTCTGTTCCCATCTCTCCAATGTATCTATATTCTGCTGTATTCTCTGATAGTCCCTTTCACTATCTGATGCTCCAACAATCTTGGTAAACTTGCTAATCAGGCAAAAGATACCTTCTTCCAAATCATTGATATATATCACAAATAACAATGGTCCCAGCACAGATCACTGTTGCACACCACTGGTCATAGATCTCCATTTAGAGAAAGCCCCTTCTACTATTACTCACTGTCTTCTGTTGCTCAGCCAGTTTTCTATCCATCTAGCTAGAACACTCTGAAACCCATGCGACTTCAACATCTCCATCAGCCGACCATGCGGAACCTAATAAAACGCCTTACTCAAGTCCCTCAGTATATTCTCCAGCAGCTTCCCTATCAGGCTCACCAGTCTACAAATACCTGGACTATCTCCGCTATCCTTCTTAAACAAGAGGACAATATTAGCAATTGTCCATTCCTCTGGGACCTCACCCATGTTCACTTATCCTGCAAAGACATATGTTAAAGCTCCAGTTATTTCCACATTCATATCCCTCAAGAACCTGTGGTTGATCTCATCCGGACTTGCGAGCTTGTCTACCTGAATACCTTTCAGCGTATCCAAAACTTCCTCCCTCTTTATGCCTACTTGACCCCGAGTACTCAGAGATCTATCCCTAACCTCAACATCCGTCACATCCCTCTCCTTGGTGAATACAGATGCAAAGTACTCGCTAAGAATCTTACCCATTTTCTCTGACATCATGCATAACTTTCTTCCTTTGTCCATCTGTGGGCCAATCATTTCTCTAGTTACCCTCTGGATCCTGATATATGAAAAGAAGTCTTTGGGATTTTCCTCAACCCTGTTAGCTAACGATATCTCATGACCACTTTTAGCGTTCTTAAATCCTCGACATTTCCTGTGAAATGTAGCTAGTGAAAAGAAAATAAACATTTGTTTGTGCAAGTGGGAACTCAGATCTTTTCAAAGTATTTTGTGCCAAAAAATATTTGAAAGCCGTCTCAGTGCAGATAAAACGCAAGAGAAGAAACCTCTTGGGAAGAGTAATTTTCAGCCACTGTCCCCCCCAAAGTACTTCTGAGGTAGAAAAGACTGAGGGTTTGTAAAAAGGGCACAGCAATAACTATGGGAGGCCTGAACATGCAAATGGGCTCAATTAATCAACTGGATAGTGATATCCTTCAATAAAGATTCATAGAGTGTATTAGAGATTATTTCAGAGCGTAGAACGTCATGGAAACAACCAGACAATGGGGCTGCACGGTGGTTCAGTGGTAAGCACAGTACCAGGGTCCCAGGTTCGATTCCAGCCTCGGGGGACTGTCTGCCTGTAGTTTACACAATTCCCCTTCCTGTCTCCATGGGTTTCCCTCCAAAGTCCAAAGACGTGCAGGTCAGTTGAAGTGGCCATGCTAAATTGCTCATAGTGTTGGGTACATTACTCAGAGGGAAATGGGTCTGGGTGGTCGACTCTTCGGAGGGTCGGTGTGGACCTGTTGGGCCAAAGGACCTGTTTCCATACTATAGGGCATCTAATCTAATTTTGATTTGATATTATGTAACAAGGAAGGATTGGTGGATGAGTTTCGCCTTGGAAAGAATGACCACAACATGCTGGAGTTCCACATTCAGATTGAAAGAGTCAAGACTGAGTCGTACATGAGAGATTTAGTGTTAGGCAATGATAATTATACTGGCCTAAGGAAGTAATTGGCTGTGGTGATCTGGTGGGGGAGGTGGTGGGGGAGGAGCGAGGTGGTAGGGGGTGTAGAGAGAAAAGAACATTCAAAGGCAGGACAACTGAAGAAATTTGGCAAACAATTAGGGAGATGCTAAAGACCGAAGAGGAATTAATTACGAACAAAAATCATCCATATCTTTACAAGGAAATCAAGGATAACATGAAGGCAATGAAGGCAAATCCCAGGGCATATCATACTGCACACGTTAGTCACACTGTGGAGGATTGGGCAAGTCAGTGTCCTCGTGGTGTTATGAGTAAATTCTTATGTGTTAAACCCAGATAATGCTCGAGTGACCTGGGTTCAAATCCTGCCACAGCAAGTGGCAAAGCTTAAATTCAAATCTGGAATTAAGAGACTGATGGTGGTTATGAATCGATTGCCAAGAAAAACTTACCTGGTTCACTCATGTCCTTTAGGAATGACGCTGCCATTCTACCATAGATTCACCACTCTCAGGCTGGAGACTTTTCTCCTTATCTCCGTTCTAAAGACTTTCTCTTGACTCCCAGGCTATGTCTTTAAGTCCTTTCTCTCCTAACAGTGGAAGCATCTTCCCAACATCTACTCTGACCAGGCAACCAGTATTCTGCATGCTTCAATTGGATCCACCTTCATCCTAATAAACTCCAGCGAGTATAGACCCAGTGACCTCATATGTTAAGCTTTTAATTCTGAGGACCATTCTTATGAAGCTCCACTGAACATACTCCGGGTCGGTACATCCTTCCTGAGTTATGGGGCCGAAAACGGTACACAATACAGCAAATGTGGTCTGACCAGTGTCTGATAGAGCCTCAGAAATCCATCGCTGGTGTAATATTCAAGTCTTCTCAAAATAAATGCCATCACTGTATTTGCCTTTCTGACCAGATTAACCACCTGAAATAATAATCTTACGATGGACAATAATAAATTTACCATGGAGTTACAAAAATGAACAATGATTAAAGTATGCTAGGAAGTAGAACCCCACCTTGACCAAAGTCTCTGTGCTCATTCACATGCTGCAGAATCCAGAGAGGCTGCAGCTACCCACAAACGGTTCCATAGAAACCTGAAGCAACAGAAGTTGTATTTGAATGGGATAATGCAATGTCGCCCTTGGAAATCAATGTGACAATACCTGGTTGAGTCTGATTGATCAGAGTAAATGAACCTGATAATTTTATTGGCAGATCCCCCACACCCTACCAAAAGCTGTGAAGACTCGGAAGGATAAGAATCACCGTAAAGCCCCTCAGAGAGTGGTAACTCGAGAATAACCACTGAAAGAGAAGACACCTCCAAGACCATCAGAAGAACAAGAAGACTTCACCACGTGGTTACCGGTCAACTTCTAGTGGGGTGGTATGTGATGATCTAAAGTTAAGTTAAACCATAAGATAATTTGGAGTGTTTTGCATTACGTTATAATACGTTTTATTGTTCTAATATTAATTGTGTTCAATAAAAAAATTAATGTTTATAAGAGTTGAATCAATTCTTTTGATGTATATCAGATTTCAAACTCATTGTGCGGCAGATACACCACCTTCCTATCTACTGACTCAACTTGCACCATTACCTTGAGACAATCCTGGACTGGAACTCGCAACACTCTTTGTACTTCAGACTTCTGAATTTTCTCTCCAGGTATGAAATAGTCCATGCCTCTCTTCTTCCTACTAAAGTGTATCACCGCGCACTTTCTCAGGTTGTACTCCCGCTGCCACTTCTTTGTCCACTCTCCTATTCTATTTACATCTTTCTGCAGCCTCCCTGCCTCATCAATTATACCTGTCCCATTACCTACGTTTGCATCATCTAAAAATCTCGCCAGAGTGCCCTCAGTTCCTTCATCGAGATTGTTCATGTACAAAGTAAACAGTTTTGGATCCCCCGCGGAACACCGGTTGTCATCAGCTGCTATCAAGAGAAGAACCCTTTTATTAATACTCTACCTTCTGCCAGACAGTCAAGCTTCTGTACACACTAGTACCTCGTCTCTGACACCATGGAGCATTATCTTACTCAGCATCCTCCTGTGAAGCACCTTGTCAACGTCCTTCTTGAGGTGCAGATAGATAACATCCATTAGGTCTCCTCGGTCTAACCTGCTTGTTACATCCTCAAACAATTCTAACAGATTCATTAGCATGAATCATTAGACGAAAACATACTGACTTCGCCCTACTTTACCATGCACTGGCAATTATTCAGAAATCTCATCCTTCACAATGGATTTGAGGAACTTGCACACGATTGGGTTTAGGCTAATCAGTTTATAATTTTTAGCCTTTGGCCTTATTCCCCTTTTAAACAGGGTGTCAGCGAGATCCAAGATGGCGGCGACCAAGTAGGTATGTGTCTGCAGAGCTGTGGCCAAGATTCAGGCAAAGTGGGGTATCCACCCTCACTTCACCCGTTAACTTGTTTAAACTAGTTTTTGCCCAGCAGCCTTGGCCATTCCACATCAAACTTTATCATTTGACGCTTTTTAAAATGGCCAAAGGCAAAGGCTCTCGCTGTTCACAACAGGCAGAGACCCCTGCCCACCCCACCTCCCCCAACCTCGCAGCAAGGCAGACGTCTGCGGCCGGCGTGGGGGACTCACCTGCAGAGGCGAGCCTGATCTCGGAACTTGTTACACTCCGAGAAAAGATTGATGAGTCCATTGAAGAGACTCAGTCCAGGTGGAAGTCAGTCTCGGTCATGCTGCAGAAACATGATGGAGAGATCGAGAAACTCGGGCAGCGTGTCTGAGATGCAGAGCAATGGACCACGGCCTCCGAGAACACTGCTGAGTTATCCATGGGTCAGCTCTGGGCTCTGGAAAATCGAGTCCCGACCCTAAGGAACATATTGACGATCTCGAAAGTCGAGGTCATAGGAAAAATATTCGGTTACTGGGCCTTCCCGAACGGGAAGAGGAAGCCCAGCATTTTGCTTTCCTTAAGCAATGGCTCCCACAGCTGCTGAAACTGGAGTCGGAGCTGGGCCGGGTGCGCGTTGAATGGGACCACCGGGTTTCTGTGCGCCGGCGATGGTCGGACCAGCGCCCCGCCCAGTCCAAGTTCAACTTCAACATTACAGGGAAAAACAGATGCTGCTCGAGTCCTCTAGTGCTGGGGAAGGATCCCCATGTCATGATATACAAGGGCTCCAGGATAATGTGGTCTGAAAGAGGAAGGCATTTGATGAGGCGAAGATGGTGTGGTGGGGGGGTGGGGGTGGGGGTGGCGGGTGGAGGTGGTTTAGCTCCCACCCTTTTAACCTCTGTCTTATAAGGTATTGGAATTTATTTATTCTACTTTGTAATGCCTGGGCCGAGTACATGGTTCTGGCTGGGTAATGTTGTGGCGGGATTATTGGAAGCTAGTCATGCCCCTTGTGAACAAGGGGGAAAGTCTTCTTTTAATATGTTTTATGCCATTTGTTTTTAGGAGTAGTTCTCAGTTGTTTTAATTTCGCTGCTTAAAGAGTGTTTTCACGTATTAATCGTTTTTGGTTTAACGTCAATGTCTTTTGGGTGGGGTTATTCTTTCTGCGGGGTCTCGGGTTTGCTTGGACGATCATGGCGAGCCATTCGTTTAGGTGGTGCACCGGGAATGTCAAGGAGAGCTACTCACTAATCAAAAGGCAAAATATACTATCAAGTCTTAAAAGAAAAGTGTGGATGCAGCATTTCTACAGTAGAAGCATTTACTTCATAAGGAGCATTCGAGGCTGAAAAAGGGTGGATTTGGCCAGGGGTTCTTTTCATCTTTCAGCTCAAAAAGTAGGGGAGTAGCCATTCTTAATCACACGAAATTTCCCGTCCAAATGCTCAGCCAATAAAAGATGAGTCTGGATGGTATATAATGGCTAAAACCTTAATATATGGAGAAGAATATGGGATTTTGAATCTCTATTGCACCCCCCCCCTCCCCCGACGCACCCTTTTAAATTTGTGCTGGAAACGTTCTCCACGTTGATGGCTCTCGGGGTGCACCACACAATTATAGGGAGAGATTGTAATTGTATCATCAACCCAGGGGTGGACAAAATACCTAAGATCTCTGCAGGCGTATCTTTGATATCTAGGCAATTGGCGGATCTGAGTAGGGAGTTGGAGCTAGTAGATGTGTGGAGGTGTCTTCACCCTGAGGGTGAAGACTTCAAATATGGTGAACCAAAAGACGGAATCATTTTATAGAACATTGCACACATTTTGGAACTACATTGACACAGATATATCAGTCATATTGTTCAGGGCCTTTGCTTAGACGTGGGGATGGTTCTGGTTGGATCGGGGGCTCCTGGAAGGAGGAATCCTGTATCAATACGGGTTCTGTTATGACTTGATATAATTTTTTGAAACATATGTATGAAATTATTTATTTATTTATTTATTTATTTTATTTTCTCCTTTTGTTTAGTTTTAGTAATGTAGGATATCCTATTTTATGGTTTGCTAATTTGGAGAATAGATTAGTAATTTGTTTTAAATTCTATATTGGGGCTGTTATTATATTGTAAAGCAGAATACACTAGTTTTTACTATTTTTGTAATTTTGTAAAATAATTCAAAAATCTTCTTTTCATTAAAAACAAACAGGGTGTCACGTTCACAATTTTCTCGTCTTTTGCTACCCTCTCTGATTCCAATGATTTGTGAAATATCACCATTAATGTCTCCATCCAGCTTATTTACCCATTTAGTTTTTCGAGCAACTTCTCCTAATCAGCTCTGCCTCCTCACTCTCTTGAATTTTCCAGATATTATTCATGTCTTCCGCCGTGAAATCTGACGTGAAATAATTATTCAGTTTCTCATCTATTATTTGTTCCACACTACTATCATTCCAGCGTAATTTTCCAGTGCCCCAATATCCACTTCTGCTTCCCGTTTTTGCCCTTAATATCTCTAAAGAGACTCTTTCAATTGTCCTTTCTATCACTGGATAGCTTAACTTCATATTTAATCATCTCCCTCCTTATCTCTTGTTTTGTTGCCCTCTGTTCCTCTTTGTAAGCTTCCTAATCCTCTGGTTTTCCACTGCCATTTACCATGTTATCTGCTTTCTCTTTTTCTTTTACACGAGCCATGCATTCCCCAGTTATCTGTGGATGCCTCATCCTCCCTGTACAATGCATCTACTACCTCGGGATGAATCTCTGCTGTGACTCCTAAATTGCTTCGAGAAACTGCCGCCATTACTGTTCCATTGTCTTTCCATGTCTTTGTCGGTGCCTTTGTACAGCTGTAATATTAATTCCAATTCTACTTTCTACCTCTCAAATTGAAATTTAGGTTCAATCATATTAGGATCACTGCCTCCAAAGGGTTTCTTCACCTTCAGCTTCCTTCTCATTTCTGCCTCATTGCTCAACTCTAAATCCGGTATTGTCCATTCCCTTGTTGCCTTCACCATAAGCTGCTCCAAAAAGCCATCTCGAAGACATTCCTCAAATTCCTTTCTTTTCAAACCACCACCAGTCTGATTTTCTCAATACACCAGCATATTGAAATCCTCCCACTCACTCTAACTTTGCCTTTCCTATATATATTTTCTATCTCCTGGTCTATCATGTGCCCCATCCCCTGACTACAATTCAAAGGCCAGTACATTGCTCCACCTATGGTTTTACACCTTTGTCGTTCCTCAATTCTGCCCACCCACATTCCACGCCATCTGACCCTACTTTGAGTAATGGGAACTGAGTGATGTGACTGAAAAACACTTTAGCTTTGTCTCAAATTTATAGTTTAGACATGGAATAAAAGTATTTCATTTTAAATTACTTTGAAATGTCGCCACAGTACGTTTCTTTGACCAAATAGTCCGTCTGTATTAGGGAAGAATACAAACTGTTTAAACTGTTAGAGAAGGAAGATAGGAAGAGGGCACGACTCGATAAAGAGATATAGGTTGGAACAAGTGAACAGGCAAGTAATGGTGTATGGAACATAGTAGGAAAAATGTGTCTGTGCTCAAAGATATTGGCGGGTTGAATGAAAACTTAGTGTATTATTTCAGTGGAGAGATTGGCTTTAGGCACTGCTGAACCAAGCACCTGGGTTACAAAATAAAAACTTTACGGATTCATCAAATTTTTAGGGAGGTAAGATAAATGTTGAAACTTTATGAAACAGAATACATTTAAAAATACGGGCAATTTTTTACAGATCTACAAGGTAGTGGTCTAACCACATCGAGAGAGAGATGGCCACATTGATATGAAATTATATCCATAGAAGATTTACTCAGCTGACTCCTGGCATTTATTTATGGAGGAAATCTTGAATTGACTGGACCAGGATCTTCTGGGTTTTAGGCGAACAACACGTGATCTTGTTTAATCCCAGAATATTCCAAGTTGTCTTTCAAGCTGAATTCTGAAACAATATTTCAGCTTGTGTGAGAGATTCCTATGAGTGGATGGATTATAAAACTAAAGAATATCTCTGTTAAGAAGATAATGATTAGGTGTAATCATCTCATTGTGTTGTGTCTTTGTGGAATTCTCTTCCCAGATAGCAATGGAGAATAAGTTATTGAATATTCCTAAGGCAGAGGCAGGCAGATTCTTGACTAAGAATGACGCACTAACATTGTAAGGGCAAAGAAGGAATGTGTGATTGAGGTCACAATCATATCATCCACGACCTTATCGCATGTTGGAGCTGTTTTTATTCCTTACTCGATGCTAGTTTCTACATTTCTGTTGTCTTTAGATACTGAAAAAAATTATGACACGATTGTCATGAACATGAAGACTTTTCCTTTCAGATGATTGGGCACAGCTTTCCATATGTGACTTTTAAACTGAACTCAAAAGCACTCAGGAAAGATTCATAATGTTGTCGCGAGGTCAAGAGCATAGTACAAAGGGAAAGCCACGCTTGAAACTGCTTTAGAATCAGATTATGTGGAATGAATGACTTTAATACAGTAGATTCCTTTCAGTTGTTCTTGTGAGGTGTGCTTCATTACCAAGGCCATCATTCTGTTGCCTGTGTTTAATTTCTATTCAGAATATGGTGATAAACCCCAGGGGTTCTTGTGATGCAGGAACACTTACAGGAATGTTACAAAGAAAGAAACGGGGTTGTTAACAATTTGATAGTGAAGGCAGAATCATATAGCTTCAAATCCTGTGTGCCCTTGCAGATTGTATTACTCACCATTTGATGCCCACAACCTATGGAAATAGTGAGACTTCATTCTCTGTTTCCAACAATTAAAGTAATACACCCATATAGCATAGAAACAGGCCTATCAGCCCAATACATCTATGACAGCCAGAAAACACCAAACTAAATTATTTCTAGTTTCAGGTCAGTGTCTGTGACCTGAGCTTTTGTTCTTTCAGTACATGCACGATATGGTTTCATATAAATAGATCACATAACTTCAACGACAGCGATGAACTCATCGGATCAATAAGATGTCCTCATTGTTTAATAATTGTTGTAAAATCGAATTGTCTTTTAACTTCAATTTGAGATTTTAATGGAGCTAGACCAGAATTAATTGCCCTTGAGACGTTCCAGTCCAGTTGGGGTTGGTCCATCCACGTGGCTATTGAGAGGGAGTGCCAGGTGCGCATCTCATGTGTTGGTTTAACAGTGAGTAAATATTACTGCTGGTGGATGGAGTGTTACACAAGCCGCCATACTGTGATTGGAAGCTCGCTGGAAAACGAACTCTTTGTCAATATGTCATAAGGAATTTAGTATTCTTCAGAGAAATAGCAATCTTACACGAGAAGTCTATATAATAATGAAGCGAAGCCTGTTTCTATGTTATGGGTGTCCTTAAAATAATGGGGTCAAATAGCTGAAATAATGCTGATGCCATCATTGGACAATTCTTGCACTGAGCATGCGAATTAACATGGATGTTTTCAGAGACGCCTGGACTGTCCTAGTTGGAGTAAGTACTGATACCACATGGGATGTTGCAGGTTTGTAATCTCGCCACTTACTGAGCACAGTTCGATGGAACAAACCAACAAGTCTCTTTGGTTGCTGCTTCAGAATACATCAGAGCTTTCATGGCTGCCACCACAAGAAATCATGTAATAAAGACAAGGCCATTGAGTCTGCACCATTCAATGCTGATACAAGTGCTTCATAACGTTCGTGACCTTCCCTTCCTTATCCACCCTCTCAGGCAATGCATTCTAGACACAAACCATCGTCCAGATTCAAAACAGATTCAAAAAATCCTTTGTTAGTGTCTTGCCTTTCAATTTAAACTTGTTCTCCTTTATTTTTGACCCTTTGGCAAAGGGGAACAATTGCTGACTATTCACTCTGCTCGTTCCTCTCATGCTCTAGTACACCTCTAACAGGTTCAGTGTCCTCCCACAATGCACACAGGTTCAGTATATGGAACATGCTAAATTATCCGACATGTGCTGCTGGGTGTGATAGGAATCGGAGACCCAGGGAGAGGGTAGGGGGCAGGTTAGCCATGGGAAATGCAGGAATGGTGTATGAGGTGGTTCTGGGTGCTATGCTCTGCAGAGGGTCAGTGTGGACTCGATGGGCCAATGTCCCATAAAATAACAACAAATAAAGATTAAATCAAACAAAGTAAAATGCTGAGATGCTGAAACAACAACAAAAAAATACAGAGTGCTGCGGAAACGAAGCAGGTTTGGTAGCCTTTGTCGAGAGAAAATCACAGTTATCATTTTGAGTCCACTCACCATGCATCAGATGGGGAAGCAGCTGGGAAATACTGCAATGTGTGTTGAAGGATTGCGTTGAATATGTGCAGAAATAGGGACGTAGAAAAAAATAAACAAAGGGACTGTGGATAATCAGCTTGTATGGAAATAAATTGTGAGAACATTTTCATTTATTGTTCACCTTTTCCTATATTTCTGAGTATCATGCCCATGATGGTATTTCATATTTCAGGGACAGCACAGAAATGTAACAGTTTATCAGCCAGGTATAGGAACAGAGGAGAGATAGGCATTTTATACATTAGTGGGTGTGCCATATATGTAAGTATTGACTTGCACCTGACATTAGAAAGTCAGTATAGGTTCTCTGGATGGTTTTCTTGGATTTGTGTTGTCAGCTGTCCACATTCAGGGGGACCAAAAAACCTGGTTTTCCTATTCTGTGCAAGGTACGGGGATAGATTTTACAGTGTTTCTGGGTCTTCGGAGACTGCGTAGGGTGGACCAGGGCACTGCACTATCCTTTCTGAGATTTGCACAAATATTTCCCAATGATGTACCTTTCCAATTCTCATCAACAATTTTGATTCAGGAACTTGCCAGGCAGGAATGGGGGCCTTCTCCATTATGCCAAAGTTCCATCCTCTCACGCATTTACGAGGTGACAGAGGTCATCTCTGTCCAGTGAGATGAACACATTGATTCTGTCAAACAAAAGAAGCAAAAGAAAATCTTTTGGAAATATTAAAGAACAGGGTGACTGGAAAATTGGGGAACTTCAGAAAATGTAAAATTAGTAAAACTGAAGTACTGGAAAAAACTTATTGAGTTGAATGTTGGTAAGCTGCTGGACCAGATGAGTGATGAATTTAGAGGGATATAGAGATAGGGTTGTAGAATTGAGCTTGCTGGATACCTCTTTTCGGAGCTGGTGCAGACACGATAGATCAATAGCATCCCTTTTTCCTGCCTTTTCCTTAATAATATGAGGGAGGTCAAAGTTCCATTTTCTTCAGGTACCCTGATAACATCATCTGTCAAATACTTCCTTGTTATCAAGGCCAGTCATTCTTTCTTGGTGTTCATATATTTTGTTGATGTCAAAAGGTCGCGGTGAATGTGTGTGGTGTGTTTCCTTCTCACAGAGGGGAGTGAAAGTCGGCACGAGAGGATTTTGTGATCACTATCTGGGTCCAGTATGGTGGAATTATTCACTTTATATCTAGGTCTACACCACCATCAATAGATGGAACCAAGAAACTTCTGTAAAGAGAGAGGGAGGGACTGTTGTACAGTCACACCCACTCTTTTCGGAAGAACGTTTTCTAATCCACACCAAATCATTCTGACTGTATTCAGGGGCTGAATGGTCACCTCGGTTTCTGTGCACCAGGTAGTAGGAGCAAGTGATCTCCAACTGCTCTTGAGTAGCAGATTGAGGGGCTGAATAGAATGGGGCAAAATAGATCTGAGAAACAGGTGTTGGTCCCTGCCCCACCAGGAATTAAGATTGTGACTGATCAGATTGCGGTCCCAGTGCCACGTTCCCAACTGCAGATCATTATCTTTGAGTCACTTTCCCGTCAAATATTTAACTAAAACATCTTTGAGTAAATGCAAAAATGGTACCACAAACCTGTGGGGCAGAGAATTCCCACTCAAATAGCCTTTTGAGAATTCCTCCTTATCCCTGTTCCTACCAAGGTTAGAGAGTCATTGTTTCTGTTTCTAGACCCATTCCTCCAGAGGTCACGACAAATTATCAATGTAACGAAGTGTGTGATATTGCAAAAGATATGTGTCTCAGACTGGGTAATGTTCAGCGTTAGGAACAAGTCAGGTAAGTTTCCTCAATTTTTTTAAAAAAATCTAATCTAAAGCCTAGCATCTTTACACGAATTACATAAATGGATACATAAATGAGATACAATTTGGACATTGACAGTATGTTAATCAACATGTACTTTCTATAAATCTGAGACATAGAAACATGCACACACACACACACACACATATACACACACACACGTCTGAAGGCAGAACAGGAAAAACTGAAACTCAACAGAACGCTTTCCAATACACACCAAATCATGTCTGACTGCATTCAGGGGCTGAATGGTCACCTCGGTTTCTGTGCACCAGGTCGTAGGAGCAAAACGTTCTTTGCTTTGTCCAAATAACCGTTAATTGCATGAGAAAAGCAAAACTGAAAATGCTTCAATTGTTATTCTGCCCCTGAAGTTATTATATCTCACAGAAGCTGCTAACATTGGAATTTCTCCTGGAACAATTTGATTTGGCTGAAATCCCTTTGCTGTAGTCAGTGGAGAGATCCCAATGAAGCCTCAGCAGGAACCCTCAAAGAGTGCTAAAGATGGCTGATTGGTTTTCAGCTCTCATATGTCGCTGTAGAGAAGCACACGTAGAGATGGAGCTATGGCTGTTTGCTTCTCCGCCAGGTTATATTTTCTCCCTCTCTGATTGGAAACATGCATTAATGTGACCCGAACACCAACCTGGTTTATATCAGGTCTGGTTAAGCATTCCACTGATTGTATGATTTCATCCCTGTTATCTGCTCCATTTTGAAATCATTTGTAGTTTATAATTTGAAGGCATGTTTATATGTGTTTGCATAATTTTTGTAAAATAAATTTATGTCTTCATAGTACTTATATTAAAATGAATATGTTGTTTTCTAAAACTGAATCCTTAGTTTTATTCTCTCATCCATTAGCTACGCCCCAATAAACTCTCCTCACGGGTTATATGGTTCAATATGAACATCTCTCATTCTCAGGCGTGAAGTGCTCTGACCTTCTAGAGGCTATCAGGGGCATGGAAGCGGGGAACAGCCAAGGTTATTTCCCAAGGCCGGAGGAGTCCAAACCAGAGGGTACAGATTTAAGGAGGGAAAAGCAAGATTATAAAGATACGTGAAGGGTAACATTTTTATGCAGTGGGTAATGTGTGTATGGAATGAGCTGGTAGCGTAAGTGGTGGAGGCTGGGACAATAACAACATTTAAGAGACAATGAATGATGTGTGAATAAGAAGGGTTTACAGCACTATGGGTCTAATGTTGGCAAATAGTACTCCATCAGATTGGAATACCTAGTCGGTGCAGATGAGCTGGACTGAAGGGTCTGTTTCCTTGCTGTATGACACTATGATTCCATCTGGCCTTCATTCTCGCAAAGAGTAAAGTGAAACATCTGTAAAAAGCTTCTAAAACAATTGCATATTTTTCTTTCAGTATAGTGTTTCATTACTACACACAATATATCCGATATACTCTCAGCATTGTCTTGTACACATGCAGTAAAACATCCCGATGATTATACCCGGTAGCCTTTGCATGAAACAGCATCATTGGCTGCACTTTCCTAATCACTTGCTGAATCTGCTGACTAGCTTTATGTGGCCCATGTACCAGGCCGTCCAAATCCCTCAGTACCAATGAGCTCATCGATGTTTCTCCATTTAAGTAGGTTACTGTTATTGTATCCTTCTAACACAACACTGACTTCCCTTAACCCACATTATACTGTTTTCTGCCAAATATTTGCTCACTAACGTCCTCTCTCTGTATCCCATTGCAGAGTCTCCATGTACAGTTAAATGACTATCTTGATGAATGAGCTAATTGAGCTCCAAGCCAATCAGTCCTCTCATCCAAGTCATTGGTATAGATTGTAAATAGTTGCTAATCTCACTCTGATCCCTGAGACACTCCACCAGGTTACAACTTTACAACCTGATAATAATCATCTATCCCGAATGTTTATTCCCAGATAGTTAACCAGGTTTCTTTTGTTGCTGGCAGAAAGCTGGAAAGGTTGGATGGCCTCATCTTACATTGTGTAATGTACTTAGCGGGCTGCATGACTTCAATCTATTCCTGCATAACTCCTTTGAGGGCAGAATGGTCTCCTCCTGTCTCATTATCATGATGCTGACTGGCTGAATGCAATCTTTCTTTACCCCTGTAACATCATGCAGTGTTTGAGAGAACAACATATGGGTTAGGAGGAACAGCTGGCCATTCAGCCCCTCGCACCTGCTGCACCATTCAGAATATGCATCGTTGACGTGATTGTAACTAAACATCACTTTCCTGTCTGTTCCTAATAAACATGGTTATCTTGTTCATCAAAGATCTATGGAACTCAACCTTGAGTGTTTGCAGTAACCAAGTCTTCACTGCTCCTTGGGCACAAGAACACCACAGATCACACAACCCGAAAGAGAAACAAACATCCCTGTCTCAGTCGGAAATGGGAATGCCCTTATTCTAAAAATGTGTTCCCCTCAAATCAATCATCACTCTTTTGATATATAAGGAGTCGACAATCAGAAACAGGTATCAACCACCCAGCCCCTCAAACCTGTCCACATTCTCATTAACTCTCCTAAATCAAATACTTAGCCAATTCAGTCTCCACTGGCCTCGTGGAAAGACAATCCTATGCACCACAAGATCAAATGAGCAATGAACCCTGCAGCAGTATTAGACCATTCAGCCCATCTTGTCTGCCATGGCATTTGATCACGGCTAAAATATTTTGAATCGCATTCTCCTGCCCTCTCCGACTGACCATTGATAATTTATTAATAAAAAAAAGTATATATCTCTGTATTAAGGACAGTGTGTGCCTGTATGTGGGGCAATGTTCGTGTGTTTGTGTGTAAAAGTCTATATCTACGTGCATATCTCTGTGTGCATGTGTTATGTGTGTTAGTATCACTATCTCAGTTCATGTGTACGTCTGTCTGAATCGCGGTGCAATGTTGTTTTTGAAGTAGATAGATTGAAATTAGAATCAAATTCTCTCTCCTCCACTGTCTCTGTCTGTCCCTGTTGTTCATAGATTTCATAGAATGTCTCCAGTGTGTAAACAGGCCCTTTGACCCAACGAATCCACACTGACCCTTCGAAGAGTGACACACCCAGATCCATTTCCAAACCATCCTATGTTTATCCCTGATTAATGCCCCTAACCGACGCATCCATGAGCACTATGGACAATTTATCTTGGCCAATTCACCTAATATCCACATCGTTGGACTGTGGGTGGAAACCAGAGCACCCGGTGGAAACCCAGGCAAACACGGTGAGAATGTGAAACTCCACACAGACTGTCGTCCGAGGGTGGAATCGAGCCTGGGTGCCTGGCACCATGAGGCACCAGTGCAAACCACTGAATTTTATGATTAGATTCTTACAATAACTTCCCCTGATGGCCTCCCCGCACCACTGCATCAGTGGCACAGTTTTTAACTGAGAAGATAATAAATCCTTTGCTGTGAATCTCTCAAATTGCATGGCCGTTTCATTTTTCAAATAATATCTTTGGAAGCACAGAACTGTTTTGTCTGATACTAAGCAATGTTGTTCCTGCGTCATTACCAACACCACTGCGCCTTTTTCTGGACTTTTCAATACTTTCTCACGTAATTTTTAAGCATTGAAAGTCACAGAATGAGAAATAAATTCACCTCAACCTCTGACAAAATGGTTCACTCAGGGGTGAGCATTTCCATTCTGACAGGCCCAAGTATATTTGCAACCGTCCAGCTACCAGCATTGTGTGTGTGTGTTGGGGTGGGGTGGGGTGGTTTTGGGGGGAGGTGTATGTGTTGATGTTGCTGTCAGTTTGGATGGTGATGTGAGATGCTGCCCTGTCTCCCACCCAGACTGAATCTTCGAAGGTTATCACCCTCTGCCGCTGTTACTGCAGTAGGGTGCGGAGGCCTGTTGAGGGAGAGATTGTGCCATTTTAAACACCGCAGACTGTGTCAGACCTGCACCCATGTATAGATACTCACAGAGTCAAATGCAGATACACAGGTAAATTCGGCGTGGCGGGGTGTGGGGTTGGGGTTGCGGAGATGGATTTCGGGCACTCCACCTCTTCGCTCTTTCAATTCTATTCCGAGCTGTTTCTCCTGGAATAGGAGACGGTGTAGGTGGGGAGGGGGGGGGTGGGAGTTGGTGACGTGTCCAGAGGGAGTCAGTCAACACTGTTGTATCCATACGGTTCTAATAGTAAAGGAGCTATAGTAGAGGAGAAAGAGAGTGAGAGAGAGAGAGAGAGAGAGGGGAAGGTGCTGCATGCTGTGTGGTGAGGCAGACCATGATCGCTGGATCTGGCGGTAGGGCCTCCTCTGGGAGGAGAATGGTCACCCTCTGTACTAGAAAATCCACCAGGACCTCCATGCCCCTGTCGACAAACCATGGTGTAATTGCCCCTTATCTGCCATGCTCAGAGTAAATTGTGCAAGGCACCTCTAACCCGGGAAAGCTCAACCATGTTCCTATTGGACTTTTAAAGATGGCACCAGTGCCAAGGATCTCGAAATACCAAAAAGCATGCGGGTCATGGTCAGTATCTCCAACCTTGATGGGTGGGAGAATCGGGCTGGTATTGAAGGAGAGGGACACCATGGGGTGGGGTAGCTAGCTAATGAGGTGAGTCCAATAAGATAGCACCAGGAAACTAGCTCAGGCTCGTGCAGACAATCCCTCTGTCACACTCAATGAAAATGCAACTGAAACAAATTATTGTTTGGTTCAACCCAATGAGTCGAAGACTCTGCTGACCCCAATCCCAGTGACAACCCTGCAGCTGCTTGACCAATGCACTCCATCACAGAGAAGGAGCTAAACGTCACCTTATCCTTGGGAAATAAGGTATTTTGAAAGGTACCGAATGATTAGGGATAGTCAACATAACTTTGTGCAAGCAATATTGTGTCTCACTGACTTGACTGAGATTATTTTGAAGAAGGGATTAAAAAGATTAATTAAGATAGAGTTTTGTACATTGTCGATATGGACTTCAGTTAGGCGTTGAATAACTTTGTGCCTTGTCATCTGTTTAGCAAGGTTGGTTCATATGAAAGTCATTTGGATGCAAAACTAGCTCTAAGGTAGAGGCAGACGATGGTGGTAGAGAGTTGTAAAATCCTGGAAACGGTTGGCAATGCTCCCCATGTTGCGCAGAAAGTCCAGTTTATGGAGTAATCCTCTAGAACGGCCTGCACAGCTCTCCATCTTAGCCGTTACCTTCCCCCAGTTTATGGTGTCTGGGCTGGATCTGTGAAGCAGATTCAGAATTTGAGGCAATGGACCATTCCAGCAAATCGGGCAATGTTTTTATTCTTTGTTTGCATTCTTGTGAATTGGCCCACTGTTGTCTCATTTATCAAGTTATTCCAATCCCCCCCATCTCCTTATCCATATTTTCGGCAAGTTATAAGTTAATAAGTTATTTGTTTTTTTCTGTATTTTTCCCTGGCCTTGGTTTTTGACTCACTCCTGTATCGATTGCTGTCATTGTGAAGCTCAGAAACAGTGAAATGTTGTGTTCCCTTCCCGATTTGTCCCATGTGGTTCTCCAAGGACACGGGTGTTCAAGCCGCTTTGACTCACATGTTTGAAATCTTGGTATGCGCCTGCTCACGGAACGCCTCTGTTTGTCTCTCTCAGTTGATCGTGCAGTCAGTAACACGAGGAAAATCCTGGAGTCTAATTGTAAAGGAACAGGCACCTAACTTGGAACTGAGGGGCTTCTGACTGACTCCTGTTGTTAAAAATTTAGTGGAGGTGCTGGGGATGGTATGCTGGAGGTTGTTCTGTGAGCTTCCTCAGACATTCAGGGAGACCTTAGGATTTGCTGACCCAACTCTGGATCATGGGGATTGTAGTTACTGCATCTGGGTCTGTAACATGAATAACAAACGGAGCAGAGGCTGCAGAGAAGTGAAGCTCTGAAACCACGCAGTGATTGTGTGTGGGGAAAGGGATTTGCTGTATCTGTCTGTGTTTTCGCCTGGACAAGCACATACTCTCACTCTCCCCCGTTAGATGCACTGATGCACACTCCCTATATGCTCCACATACACTCTCCCTCTCCCTCTCTCACATGCACACACGCGCACGCCATTCTGTCACATGCACGCATGCACTGTCTCCCTCCCGCACTCACACACAGACACTCCTCCTCACTCTCTCTCACGTACATAGAGTCTCTCTCTCTCTCTTCCCCACCCCCTTCACACAGACCCCCCCGACTCTCCTACATGCGCACACACATGTATACACATTTCAATCTGCGGGGTGAATTTGCATTTGCCCATTTGTATTTGCAGATGCATTTTATTTTGTTCTAAAACATACAATTTGTAGACAGTCAGTCAAGTGATATTTTACAAACTCCTACTTTGTAAATAAAACCAGTCTGACTCCAGATGAAGCCATAGACAGCGTCCAGTCAAGGTCTCACGCTTAGAATACATTGTCTGACCGCAAGCGTTATTTCATTTACTTGAAGTTATTTCCAGGAGCGACTTGAAAGAAATTCTGCGATTTGCACATTAAGCAATCAAACTTGCATCTCCATTCTAACTGATTAGGTAGTTAAGAGCCATGTTAGGTGAGAACAATTCATGCGCATAAGTTGTACAATTTTTTAATCTTTTCTTATAACTTGTGTGATTAATGTCTTCCTCTCTCTTACACCTGATGAAGGAGCAGCGCAATGAAACCTTGTGTTTACGAATAAACCCATTGGACTCTAACCTGGTGTCATTTGATTTTTGAACTTGTCCAAACCAGTCCAAAACCAGCGACTCCATATCATGGTTTTTACTGGTTAGCTAATCCTCTCCCCTGGCAAGTAAACTGTTCCTAACCCCATGTGTCCTTCTCTTCCATATTAATATTTTGCGAGGCACGTTATGCACTGATGTCTGGAAGTCCAGATATATTACATTTATATGATCCCCATTATCAACCTTGCTTGTAACGGCTTTTTAAAAGAAAGTTAGTAAAATCATTCAAACATGATTTATCCTTCATAAAATTATGTTGACTGTGCTGGATTGTGGTTTGACTTTGAAAATCTCCTGTTATTAATTCCTTCATAACGGATTCTAAAAAATGGTCTTCAATCCCAATAGTTTGCTCACTACTTTTCATTCCCCAGTGAAGCTGGTTATTCGAAGTCCTTCCCTTTCTATAACCTCTATGTTCCCTTTCACAATTCCTGTGTAACAGGCACAAGGCTGTAAAAGATCTGCTCGAATTGCTGTGAAAGAGACATGAGTAGCTGATTGGACTCATTCTGTTTCTGCTTTACACACCCGCTTTGCTGAATGTCCTCCTGCTGTTCCGACATTGTAGTCTCAGTAGACTTGCATGTCCTCCTCCTGTTCCTGACCAAGCCGCTCAAGGTCTCAATGTCCACCTCCTGTCGCTCAATGACAGGTTTGGGGACTTATGGAATCTCCCTGCTCAAATGTCACTTTTCAAGGGCTGAAATATTTAGGAAAGTTGTGTTGCCCACACTGGGTAGCTCAGTGGTTAGCGCTGCTGCCTCACTGTACCAGAGATCCCAGTTCAATTTCAGTTTCCAGTTTACTCCCACAGTCCCAAGATGCGCATGTTCAGTGGATTGGCCACTCTCAATTACCCATAATGTCCGGGGATGTGGAGGCTGTTATAAAGACTGGGTGGGGTGGGTAGTGGGGATGTATGGGATGGTCTTCGGAGGATCAGTGTGGAGTTGATGGGCCAAATGGCCTGTTTCCACACTGCAGGGATTTTATGATTAACATCTTTGTTGCAGAAATCAGTTGTGGGAACAATCTTTGAATTCATTCCAATATCCTTTCTTCAGTGAGGAAATTAAATCTGTGTGCACTACTCCAGATGTGATCTCACTAAGACACTGTGCAGCAGCAGCAACACTTTACCAGCCTGCTGTAAGGTTCCCACGAAGGTTAGAGCACTCTCAGCTCTCTGGGAAGTATGCAGCATTGTTGAAAGGTCATTGTCCTTCTCTACTCCACTAGCATAGATCAGGTGATAATGTCACAATGACAATTGAGAAGAACAGGTAAGGTGTGGCGAGATGATATCAATGTTCAGATAGGCCTCGCCAAACATCTCACCTGAATCTACCAAGAACCTCGCCAGAGCCCATGTCACGCAGATTCCACAGAATCTGGTAAGGGGAGCTCAGAAACAGCAAGGAGAAGCAAACATTTATCAGAGTTATATATCAAAGTCAAAATTGTGATACAAATGTTGGGTATGGTCCAAAACAGGAAATTAGACATAGAACTTTGTGGGTACTGCAGTAATAATGGGCAGCTTCAAGTTACATCTAAAGAGTGTTAAACCAAGTGAATGTTAATTCTGGGAAAATTAATTTCACGGGTGTCTATGAGGTGGGTTGCTTTAACGACATGTTGAACGCCGAGCTACTGATCAGGTTGTACTGGAATTGATGATGTGTGATCAGAACAGCTAATTGAAGACTTTTGGGAATACTGACTTACCTTAATATTTTGAATTTAAGTAACATCTGAATACAAAACAGTTTTTTTTCCTCCTATTAATGGTACATGCGTGAGTCATGCAAGCCATTAAGATGCGAGGATAAAGTTGGCTTCAGTGCATTTGTAAAGTACATAAAAATGATTTAATGAAAGACAGGCAATGTCTTTTATTTATACAAACACTGTAAAGATGTAAGTACATTCTCGAGATTAATGCCTCAGATGGCAAGATTGTCTGAGGAGGGAACACTGTCTGTGTTCCAGAGAGGTTCAGAGAATGAGAGGTGATAGAAATGAAACTTTAAAAAATCACAGAGTGGAGTGACGAACATGGGCATTGACAAGTGTGAGCAATATTAACGAGAATTCCAAGATATTCCACAAGGACATCAAGCAGAGTAGATTAACCAGGGAATAATTCGGTTCCATTACACACCGAGGGAGCAATCTGTGTGTGAAGCTGAAGAAGTTTGCTAGACTGTGACATGAGAGCTTCACATCCGTTTTATTTGCGAGAAGAAGGAGGCAGGAACATATTTCAAGAAGAGTGGACTGGGAAGCCCTTGAGAAGATTGATATAAGATGCGAGCAGGAAAGGATGGTTTTGGCTGGTACAAAATTGGACAAGTCCCCAGGTCTGGAAGAGTTATATCACAGGCTGCATTGGGAGACAAGGGAGGAAAGTAGAACCTCGTAACAGGGGAGTTGCCAGAGTAATAGAGAGCACCCTTTACATGAGTGGTTGGTGCAGCTAGACCAGAACTATAAATCAGTGAGTATCGGATCAGTGTCAGGGAAACTATTGGGAAAAACAGGGAAGGTGACAATTGATCTTCATTGAGAGAGGCAATGTTTGATCAGGGACCGGCAGCATGAAGTTATGAGAGAGAGGTCATGCCGAACGAATTTCATTGATTGTTTTCGAGCAGGGCGTTTATACGTTTTCTTTTTGAGCAACACCTTTGACAAAGCCTCACATGCAAAACTGATAAAGAAAGTACAATATCATGGTATCATGGGTAACTAGGTAAATGATGTTCAAATTGTCTGAGAGGCAGGAGAAAGAGGGTGGTCGAAAAAGGCTGTTGGTTTGACTGGAGACCAGTGACCCCTGATGCACCCCAGGGAACTGTGCTGTATCCCTTATTATTTGCGTTATTCATAAAGGATGTAAATGTGAATGTGGAGGGGTGGGATGTGTGTGATAAATAAGTGCATCTTTCACGCAAAGATTGGCTGGGTAATTGGCAGTGAGGTGGAAGGCCTTATGTTACAGGAAGATACAGGTGGAATGGTTAGATGGGCAGATCAATGGCAGATGGAATGGAACCCTGATAAATATGAGATGATGCAATTTGGGAGAATTAATCAGACAGGGGAGTACACAATGAATGGCAGCACATTAGGAAGCTCAGAGGGTGCTTCTCCACACATCCCTGAATGTGACTGGCCAGGGTAATAATTGAGTTAAGAAGGCATTGGAAATCGTAAATAGCTTTTACTCATCGGAACATAGATTATTAGAGCTGTACAGAACTTTACTTCGGCCAAAGTAGAATATTGTGTGGAGTTCTGGGATCCACATTACAGGGAGGATGTGGTTCCCCTGGAGCGGGTGCAGAGGAGATTCACCAGGTTGGTCCCTGGGTTGGAGCATGTCACCTGTGGAGAGAAGCTGGAAAAGCTTGCTTTGTTTACTTTGGAGCAGAGAAGACTGAGGGGTGTGTGATTCAGAAGGATAAGATTACGAGGTGCATGGACAGAGTGGATAGAGAGCAGTTGTTTCTTTTAGTCAAAGGGAAAAACCAGGGAAACACACTTTTAAAGTGAAGGGTTTGAGGATTTGAGGATTGTTTTCCGTCCAGAGGGTGTTGGGTTTTGGAATATACTTCCTGAGAGGGGAGCTGTTATGGTAACCACACAACAGCTAAATAAGACTTGGACGAGCTCTTGAAGTTTCATAACATTCCCGGCTACAGGCCTCTTGTAGGAGAGTGGGATGAGTGTAGACCGTGCTGTATGTCTGACGGTACAATGACTATGCTCCTAAGATTGTATGATGTGGACATGAATTGATGGGTTCCTGAAGAGAATATTAACAAGAATTATAAGGGTGAACTGTCAATGGAAAATGTTAGAGATAACAAGTGCAGCTTCGTTACAGTCTGAACCCAGAGGAAGGAGGATAGAGTACAGGGCAATAGCAAAAATATGAAGCAACTACTTCAATTCAGTCTTCACAGAAGGAAACAAAACAAACACGTCAAATCTTCCCAGCAAGACTGGAAAGCGTAAGTCTCGAGAGAAAAAGAATGAAATTAGTAAATGAATGCTTTGGGAGAAATTATTGGGACAGAAAGTATGGTTGAATTTAGAATACAGATGGAAGGCGATAAGATAAAGTCCAATACCAGGTTCCTGAGCTGAAAAAAGGAGACAAAAATAGGATGAGGGAGGAGTTGGCTAAGGTTGGCTGTAAGCAAAGACTTTAAGGTGAAACCATTGGTGAACAGTGGCTGGCTTTCAAAGCAGCTTTTTTTCTTTGCAAATGGTCAGCAACAGCATATAACAGTGAAATGGAAGGACTGTAGGAAAAGGGTGATCTGCCATGGATGTCTCATGAAATGAGGGAGGCTATCAAAATAAAATAAATGCCATAAATAATGGCAAAGCTCAGTGGGAAACTAGACGATTGGGAAAGCTATAAAGGTTAAAAGAAAACAACAAAAAAACCTGTGAAGAAACATAAGATAGATATATTATAAGAGCAAACTACCTCAGAATATAAAGACAGATATCAAAAGATTCTAAAAATATATAAAATGAAAAGAATGGCTAAGGAAACATTGGTCCTTCAGAGGGTGAGAAGGGTTATTTCGTGAGGAAATGGCCGAGGAATTGAATAGATACTAAGTCGGTCTTCACAGTGAATGACACGAATAAGATGCCAGAATTGTCAAAGAGAGGAAGGTTGGTGAGGACCCGGAAACAGCCATTCCCATGAGAGAGGTCGTGTTGGGCAAGTTCATGGATCTAAAGTTAGATAAGTCTCCTGGGCCTGATGGAATGCATCCCAGGATACTAACAGAGTGGTGGAAGAAATCGTAAATGATTTGTTTTCTAAATTCACTGGACTCTGATACAGTTCCAGCAGAGTAGAAAACTGGAAATCAGACATCATTGGTTATAAAGGGTAGAAAAAAGGGGGAATTATAGACCAGTTAGCCGAACAAGTGTAGTGGGGAAAATACTTCAAGTTGTAATCAAGGAAAAAATAGCAATGGATCTAGATAGAAATTGTTCCATTGGACAGACACTGCATCAGTTCATGAAAGGCAGGTCATGATTAACCAATGTACTGGAAAGTTATGAAGACATTATGACACAGGGACCCAGTGGATGTGGTGTACCGTGATTTACAAAAGGCATTCGACACAGAGTCGCCAAAAAAGCTGCTGCATCAGGTAAAGATGTGTGGCGTTACGGGTAATGTATTCACATGGGTAGAGGATTGGTTAACTAACAGGAAGCAGAGAGTGGGAATAAATGAGTGATTTTCTGGTTGCTGATCAGTGACTAGTGGTGTGCCTCTGGGATCAATGCTGGAACCGCAATTATTCAAAGCTTAGATGGACGATTTGGAGTTGATGACCACGTGTAATATCTCAAAGAATGTAGATGATACGGAAATGAGTGGCAGAGCAAATGTGCAGGGGACTGATAAACTTTTCAAAGCAACAAAAATAGTTTAAGTGAGTGGACAAAGGTCTGGCAGAAGGAGTATAATATAATAAATGTGATTTCATCCATTTTGGTAGGAATAACAGTTTAAAAAAAGGCTATTATTTGCATGGTAAAAATGCAACATGGGTCTGTGCAGAGGGAGCTGGGTGTCCTTGTGCATGTATCACAGAAGTTGCTCTGCAGGTGCAGCAGGTAATTAACAAGGCAAATGGAATGTTGTCCTTCATTGCGAAAATGATTGAGTTTAAACACAGGGAGGTTATGTTGCTGCTGTACAGTGTGCTGGGGAGGTCACGCCTGCAATACTGTGTGCAGTTTTGGTCTCCCTACTTGAGAAATTATATCCTAGCACTACAGTGGATGCAGAGGAGGTTCACTAGGTTGGTTCCAGAGTTGAGGCGGTTGGCTTATGAGGAGAGACTGAATAGACATAATTATATGTTGACTGGAATTTGAAAGAATGAGGCAGAATCTGGTAGAAACAGGTATAATTAAGAAGGGAATAGATAAGATACAAATAGAGAGGTTGTTTCCAGTAGCAGGTGAGAATAGGACAAGGGGACAAAATCTCAAAGTTAGGAGGAGCATATTTAGGATTGATTTGAGAAGGAACATCTTGCCCAAGAAGGTTGTGAATCTGTGGAATTCCCTGCCCAGTGAAATAGTTGAAGCTTTATCATTGAATGCCTTTACAATATCGGATAGATTTTTTGTGGGGCAGTAAAGGAACAAAGGGTTATGGTGATCGGGTGGGTAAGTGGAGCTGAGGCCATGAAATGACCAGCCATGATCTTATTGATGCTCCTAGTTCTTATGTAATGGGTCAACATGAAATGGGAAACACATTTGAGAAACTGACTGGTTGATACATACAGAGAAGCAATGGATTCAATGCATTTGGATTTTCAGAAAGATCTTGGTAAAGACCCTGGCCAAGTTTGCAAAGTCAAATGTTACAGGATTGGGTTTAAAATATCATTATGGGTTTAGCATAGGAGAGCTGACAGGAAAGAGTCAACAGGAGTAAAACATTCTGTTCTGAAGTACAAGGACCATTGGGTGTCGCAGGGATTGGTGCTTGGGCCCCAGCGATTCCCAATGCATGTCAAACGTTTAGATAAGGGAATAAAATGCAATATTTCCCAACCTGCTGACAGCACTAAACAAGGTTGGATTCTGAGAGGGTGAGGAGGGTGTTAAAAAGCTCCAAGGTGGTTGAGACAAGTGGAGTGACAGGGCAAACACGTGGCAGAGGGAGAGCAATGGGGTGGGTATGGTGGTATGTACTTTTGTAGGAACAGTAGAACCGCAACCTAGCATTTGAAAAGAGATTAGTTGAAACATGTTGATCTTTGGAGAGATTTATGTTCTTACTTTGTTTTTTTTTCCCTGAAGATCTCCAATGTCCATGCAAGGCAGTAAGTTCTGAACCTAGAAGTCAATGCTGGGAATGGCATTGGCACGCTGCCCACTGTACGCAGAACCACCAAGTGGGGAGCTGTAACATTGAAAAGGATTTGGATCTCCTTTGTACACCAGTCACTGAAAGCAATATTGCAGGTGAAGTAAGCAGTTAGGACGATAAATGATTTGTTGACCTTTAGATCAGGGAATTTTGAGTACAGGAGTAAGGGTAAGTTACTGTAGCTGTACATTGTGCTGTATTGTATGCAGTATTGGTTTCCTTACTTAATAAAAGTCAACCCTGACATTGAGGAAGTGCAGTGAAGGATGACCAGACTGATCTCTGGGATGACAAGCTTGTTGTGGGAGCAGAGTTTTGGGTGATTGGACCTGTATTCCATGGGCTTTAGGAAAAGGAGTGAAGATCTCAGTGACATATATAACTCCCTGACAGGGCGGGATAGATTTGAAGTAGGGATGATAATTCCCCTGGCTGGGACGTCTAAAATAATGGGCAACTGCACTAAGTATGGGCAGGTTACTGTGCATTGACATGAGAATAAATGTCTGTACTCCGAGACTGGTGAACCTGGGGAGTTCTCTCCCACAGAAGGGAGAACGTCCTGCGGATGCTAGGACACTAAATATAAAATGAATTACTGGACACTAAAGGGATCAGCTGACAGTTGGAGTACAGCTGTCACATGCTCTCAGATGTTAGGAAGGAGATCTCTGCAGTGTCAACAGGACTGTGTTTCCCGTTCCCTTTTCCAATATCGAGTTTTCGAGTTTTCTGTCGGTTTTATTCTTTCAAACCTCGGAGCAGTTTGAAATATTTTCGTGCCTTGCTTGACTGTTTCCGAGACCATTGAAGAGTTTATCACATGTCTGTGTATCTGGAGTCACTTTTAGGACAGACCAGGAAAACACGGGGGATTCCCTTCCTGAACGTTCATTGAGGAAGGAAATTGGTGTTTTAAATCAACATTGGCTTCAATGTGAGTATTACTGGCACCAGACTTTACAGCCCGATATTTTTAAAATTGTTTTTAACTTCCCCCTTCTGCCAGTGCATTAACCTGGTCTGGATTATTAATCCAGTGCCATTTCCACAACAGCACCATCTCCACATGGAGACCTATCGGAAACCACACTGAGCAGGTTATTTCTGTGATGCTTGACAGCTCTGTCAGAAAAACAACCACAAATTTGTCTTTTTTGATGGCACTGAGGTTGTGGTAATTGATCAGATTACAACTATTCTTGTCTTTGGGAACTGGAGATAGCTGAGTAATTTTCCACATTGCCAGGGAGATGTCAGAGTTGTTAGCTTGGTGGTAGTGCTAGACTGAGGGATTATCCCATTCAAAAGGTTACAGATTGCGCTTGAATAAAATGCTGTTTCTGCTGATGTTGCTGCTGTGATCTACAGCACCACATCAATGTCAGGAAGTCCGTATTGAAGAAAGTTCAGAGATTTATATCACTGGAAGTATTTACAGAGGACTTCTTGACTTGGAAATGAATTGAGGGCAATGAAGAACTAATAGACTCTTATCCTCATACAATATGAAAACAGAGCCCTTGACCCAACCCATCCAAGCGCACCAGGTTTCCTAAACTGAACGAGTTCTATTCTTCTGTTTTTGGCACACACCCCTCCAAAACGTTCCTATTCACGTGCACATCAAATTGTCTTTCAATTGTTGTAATTGCACTCACCAATACCACTTCCTCCGACAGCTCGGCACATGTACACCCCACTCTCTGTGAGAAACAGCTGCCATTAGATTTCATTAAAATCTCGTTCCTCTCACCTTAAACCTATCGTCTCTGGCTTTGGGCACCTCCACCCTGAGGAAAAGACTTTGGCTATTCATCCTATCAATGCCCATCATGATTTTATAACCCTCAATTTTGGTCACCCCTCAGTCTCCTACGCTAAAGGAACAAAATCACAGCCTAACCTATACCTCAAATCCTCCAATCGTCCTCACACCATTTAAAATATTTTGTCCCCTTTCCAGTTTATAACATCCTTCCTTTAGCACGGCGACAAGAATTGTACTCAGTACCTAAACGTGGCCTTACCATTCCCTTGTACAGCCACAACATGATATCCCAATTCCTATAATCAATGCTCTGACTGATGAAGGTAAGCGTGCCTAATGTCTTCTTCACCACCATGTCTACCTGTGACTCCACTTCCAAGGAAATATCTACCTGCACTCTGGATCTCTCTGTTTGACAGCACTCCCCAATGCCCTACCGTTAACTGTATAAATCCTGTCCTGGCTTGTCTAACAAAATGCAACGCCTCACATTTATCTTCATGAAGCTTTATCTGCCAATCATCAGCCCACTTTCCCAGTTGGGCACAAAGTCGTGCTGAATATCCCTAATCAGTCCTTGCCTTTCCAAATGCATGTAAATCCTGCCTCTCAGCATCTCCTACAAGCACTCAGCCACCCTTGATATCCAACTGACTGGTCTGTAGTTCCCTGGCTTTTCCTTGCAGCCAAATTACAAATAATGTAACGACATTAGCTGTCTTCCTGTCCTCCAGCACCTTAACCGTGGCTGTCAATGATACACATAAGAAAGTCAAGAGAACTGCAGATTTCGTAAACTAGAAACAAAGACAGAACGTGCTGGAAAAGCTAAACAGGTCTGGCAGCATATGTGCAGAGAACACCAGGAAAATCCATCCCCCACCACCCCCCCGCCCCCCCCCCCCCCCGCCCGCTAATTTAAACCTGCAACACAGGAAAGGTTTAACCTGTTAAAATTCGGGAGGCCAAGAACCATGCTAAAGGCCACTATTTAAAATAAAAAAAATGACTAATTTTGTTTTAAAAAGATCTCTAACAGAGAATAATTAACTAACAAGTATTTGTAACTCCCTTCTCTGAGTAAAAAGTGAGGTCTGCAGATGCTGGAGATCAGAGCTGAAAATGTGTTGCTGGTTAAAGCGCAGCAGGTCAGGCAGCATCCAATTTCCTGTTCCTTGGATGCTGCTTGACTTGCTGCGCTTTAACCAGCAACACAGTTTCAACTCCCTTCTCTGCCCTATCTTTTATTTTCCCTGCTACAATACTGGTCCGATACTAAAACCCGATTAAAATTTCATAAAACATTCAACTTTCCGAACCAGACCGCTGTCAAATCTTCTCTTTGTATTTTCCTCTGTCATCTTTTCTTCTCCTTCGGGTTTCTGTTTCACAGGTGATTGACAAAGAAAGGTACATTTAGGAGAGCTATTCGCCAGGCTGTCTGCAGATGGGTGGTTTGGTAGTTCTCCCACAACTGTTCATTTTTTTTTGGTTTTATACCCCAAAGAATCGAGTCATTTCATTTTTTTCACATTGTCAAAATGCAAAATTCAAACTCGACTGGAGTTTAGAATCTTGGGACATAATGCAAACTGATTGATCGAATTTCATTTCATTTTTGGTTCATAGCTATCCAGGTACTGCCAGCTTCTGGACCAAATGTTACATTATAAATTTTCCAGAACTCGCTGTGCTTGTAAATCCTTCATCTCTCTTAAAGGTACAGTATCCTTTTCACCTTCATAACACCTTCCCTCTCAAAAAAGAACCATCATAATGAAAATATGGTCTTATTTATTTTTGTATTCCTTACTATAACATACTGATAAATTAAATCCAAGTTCACCTTAACTTCTTGGAAAAAGTGAGGTCTGCAGCTCTATAAAACTTTGGTTGGAACGTACTTGGAATTCTGCGTCCAGTTCTGGTAACTCTATTATAGGAAAGATGTGGATGCTTTGGAGAGGGTTCAGAGGAGGTTTACCAGGATGCTGCCTGGACTGGAGGGCTTATCTTATGAAGGGAGGTTGGCTGAGTTCGGACCTTTTTCATTGGAGAAAAGGAGGAAGAGAGGGGGCCTAATTGAGGTATACAAGATTATGAGAGGCATAGATAGAGTTGATAGCCAGAGACTATTTCCCAGGGCAGAAATGGCTAACACGAGGGGTCATATTTTAAGCTGATTGGAGGAAAGTATAGAGGGGATGTCAGAGGTGGGTTCTTTACACAGAGAGTTGTGAGAGCATGGAATGCGTTGCCAGTAGCAGTTGTGGAAGCAAGGTCATTAGGGACATTGAAGAGACTGCCGGATATGCATATGGTCACAGAAATTTAAGGGTGCATACATGAGGATCAGTGGTCGGCACAACATCGTGGGCTGAAGGGGCTGTTCTGTGTTCTATGTTCTATGTATTCTGAATATATTAAACATTTTATCTTTTAATGAAACAGAACCATATAAACATATCTTCAAATCGACCGAGAACATTTTCTGCTCAGGGTATGGCTCTGTGTATGACAGCAGCAATGATGCACCAACATGGAATAGGGAATGTGATGGAGACATCTTTTGGACAATGTACAAGGAGATCTCACATGGTCCTGTTTGGGAGAGGATGACATTACTGTGCGATTCAACTCAGAGAGGGAGAAAATGTCATCTGCCTGAGAAGAAACGGCCTATTGCACTCTCTCTCCTTCATTATTCCCTATCACAATAACGTGTACGAGCTTAAACAAAACTCCACTGTTATTGTTACCATTCTTATTTTTATAGAATCCCTGCAGTGTGGAAACAAGCCCTTCGGCCCAACAAGTCCATACCAACCTTCCAAAGGGTAACCTTCCCATGTCCTTACAGTTACCACTGACTAGTGCACCTAAAGTAGAAATCGCTGAACACTGTGGACTATTTGACCAATCCACTTGAATTATACAGCTTTGGGCTGTGGGAGGAAACGGGAGCACCCATCAGAAGCTCACGCAGACAAGGGGAGAAGATGCAAACTCCACGCAGATAGTCGCCCGAACTCATGTCCCTGATGCTGTGAGGCAACAGTACGAACTACTGAGCCACTGTGCTAACCTGGAACCGCCTGACTGCCTAATGCAAAGGGAATTCAGCCAAATCCAATTCTCCCAGGATAAAATCCCGTTGCTAGCATCTGTGTGAATAGAATATCTTCAGAAGCAGAATAACATTTTGGACAATCTCTCAATTTTTCCTTTTGTCATGAATTACATAAATATTTGAACGAGGTTCTTTCAACGTGAAATTGCAGAGATTTTGTTGTGTGTATGTGTGTGTGTGTCAGTGTTTTTAGAACGTGAAATATCGAGTCTTTATTTGCAATACCAAAACAGTTTACCATTCATCATTCCATCATAGTTGGAGTAACATTGCTCTGGATCATAAATGTGCTATTTGAGCAGATTAAAGAAATTAGCCTGACTTGTTCCTAAAACTGACCCTGGCCCAGTCTGAGACCGATATCATCGGCCACATCACCGACCTGGTTACATTTAACATTTGTTATGAGCAGTGGAGGAGTGGGACTAGAAAGGCAACAGTGACCCAAAAAGCCAGGGAACTGTAGACCTGTGAGCCTGATGTCAGTGGTGGGTAAGTTGTTGGAGGGGATTCTGAGGGATAGCATTTACATACATTTGGCAAGGTAAGGGCTGATCGGGGTTGACAGCGTGGCTTTCTGCATGGGAAATCATGTCACATTAATTTGATTGAATTTTATGAAGAGGTGACAAAGAAGATTGATGAAGGTAGTTTGGTAGACATTGCCAATATGGACCTCAGCAAGGTGTTCATAATATTCCGATTAGTAGGCAGATTAGTAAGTTTCAGTCACATGGGATACAGAAGAAGCTCGTCACAATTGGCTCGAAGGAAGAAGGGCATTTTTCAGACTGGAGGCTTGTGAGCAGCAGTGTGCTGTAAGAATCAGTACTGAGTTCACTGCATTTCATCATTTATGTAAAGGATTTAAATTTTTAGATTAGACTTACAGTGTGGAAACAGGCCCTTCGGCCCAACAAGTCCACACCGACCCGCCGAAGCGAAACCCACCCATACCCCTACATTACCCCTTACCTAACACTACGGGCAATTTAGCATGGCCAATTCACCTAACCCGCACATCTTTGGACTGTGGGAGGAAACCGGAGCACCCGGAGGAAACCCACGCAGACACGGGGAGAACGTGCAAACTCCACACAGTCAGTCGCCTGAGTCGGGAATTGAACCCGGGTCTTCAGGCGCTGTGAGGCAGCAGTGCTAACCACTGTGCCACCGTGCCGCCCACAACTGTGCCACCGTGCCGCCCACACTGTGCCACCGTGCCGCCCACAACTGTGCCACCGTGCCGCCCACACTGTGCCACCGTGCCGCCCACAACTGTGCCACCGTATTGGAACCATAGTTCGTAAATTTACAGACGACATCGGAAAGGTGGTGTAGTAGATTATCTCAGAGTACAACAAGACCATCAATAAATGGGACAATGGGACAAGGAGTGACAGGTGAAGTTTAATTTAGATAAAGACGAGGTTACGCATTTTGGGAAGGCAAATCAGGGCAGAAATTATACACTTAATGGTAAGGACCTGGGGAGTGCTGTGAAACAAATTGACAAAGGGCTGCAGATACATTGTTCCTTGAAAGTGGAGTCGAATGAAACCCGGTGACAGGTCCAGTGCACAATCACCCATCTTATCTTGCTCTTCTCTGGTGTACAGCTGCCTTGAAATATCTGTTCAAACAAAGCATACTGAATGAAATTCGAGCAGTTGAGATGACGTTCATGACTGTGTATTTCAATCAGGATTTAATGAAGGATGAGATTCCAGAATAATATAAGCAATGAATGAAAAAACAGGGCAACACAAGAAATGGCAGCTGAGTACAAGTAGGTCTCATGGTATGACTAATAGATTATCAGTCCATAAAAATCAGCTCCTGTTCTGTGGATCCATGTTGAATCCCGCCCCTGCAGATGGTGGAAATTCAATTCCATAATGTAAAAATATCCCTGGAATTAAGAATCTACTGCTGAGAATGAACTCATTGCAGATTGTCAGAAAAGTCCACCTGTTCCCTAATATCCTGCAATGAAGGAATCTTCCATCCTCCCCTTGTCTGGCTGATATGCAACTCCAGAACCAAAGCAATTTCATTGACTCCGAATCTCCCCCTGAAACGGTCTAATGAGTCATTCAGTTGTACCAATCGCTACAAAGTATCAAACAAATGACACCGTATGGAGCACCTGGCATCGAAATGGGCACCGGAAAAGTCAACATTAGAAACATCACTGTAGAACCTGCAAAGTCTTCCTTACTAACATCTGAGGTCTGGTGCCAACATTGGAACAACTGCCTTACAGACCAGTTAAGCAACAGCCTGACATTGCCATACTCATGGAATCATAGCTTACGGAAACAACAGAAATTAAACATGGACAAAGGAATCTCTTACTGATTACCACGTAACGTCGTTCCTCATCTGAATCAGTCCTCCTCCATGTTAAACAATACTTGGAGAAAGCATTTAGTATGGCAAAGGCACAAAGTGTATTCTGGCTGGGGGATTTCAAAGTCGACTGACAAGAGTGGTTTTGGCAGCAATAATACTGATCATGCTGGTCAGGTCCTAAGGACATAGCTACTAGATTGGGTCTGCAGAAGGTGGTGAGGGAATGAACGAGAGTGTAAAAAACATACCTGACCTCATCCTTACCAATCTACCAACTGTTGATAGATTGATATTGTCTCCATAAACTCTACTGTGTTGTGTGGCACTGTCACCATGCTAAATGGCACAGAGTTTTAGCAGACCTAGCAACTCAAGACTGACCGTCCATAAGACACTGTGAACCATCAATAGCAGCAGAACTATACTCCAGCACAATCTGTAACATCACGGCCCAGAATGTCCCCCACACAATCATTACCATCAATCCAGAGGATTAACCCTGGTTCAATGGAGAATGCAGGAGGGCATGCCAGGAGCAGATCCAGGAATATATAAAGATAAAATGTTCATCTGCTGAAGCTTCCAAACAAAAATACTTGCATGCCAGATAGCATAAACAGCAAGGGACAGACAGAGCTTAGCGATCTCAGAACCAATGAATCCGAATTAATCTCTGCGGGGGGGGGGGGGGGGTGGTTCATTGACTAGAAACTCAACTGGATTGGCCACATGAATGTAACAGAAGATCAAATACTAGGATTACTGTACGAGAAACTCACCTCCTGACTACCCAAAATTTGTTCATTATCTCCAAGGGACAAGTCAGGAATTTGATGGAATATCTTTACTTGCCTGAATGGGTGCAGCCCCAACAACACTAAAGAAGCGTGACACAATCCAGGACAAAACTGCCCATTTGATTTGCACCACATCCACAAGCATTCACTCCCTTCACCATGGTCACTCAGGAGCAGCAGTGTGCACTATCTACAAGACACAATGGAGGAATTCCCCAAAGATCCTCAGACAGCTCCTTGCAATCTCAAGAACACTTCCATCTGGAATGACAAGAGCAGTAGACTTTTGGGAACACCACCACCTTCAAATTCCCCTCGAAACGAGTCAACATCCTAATTTGGAAATATATTGTCGTTCGTTCACTGTTGCTGCGTGAAAGCTCTGGAATTCCCTCTTTAATCACTAGTGGGTCACCGCACAGCAGGTAGGTTGCAGCAGTTCTAGAAGGCAGCTCAGCACCACCTTCTCAAGGGAAACTGGGGACGGGCAAGAAATATTGGGCACATCCAGTGATGTCCACATCCAAAAAAAGTTTTGGTAAAAATAGTTCCAAGTTGAGCATCTCGATCGGACAGGTTATCTGATTTGAACACCAACAAGAAATGTGTTTCTAATATTGAACATTTTAGACTTTTCTGTTGTTAGAAGGTTGCTCGGTATTCGATGAAATAATGTTGCCGAATGCTGTGATGAATTTCAGCTGTTTTGTTTAAATCAATAATACTGGCGTAACAGGATCAATTCTTTGAAAATGCCAGACAGAAAATGGCAATCATCGTAGAGAGAATGTACTCCCGCCAGATGAGACTCACTGATAGCAGCTCATATTTCAAATATTAATGGAATACTGGCTGACACTGAATCCTCCCACCGTCCATATCACAGGGGTTACCATTGACCAGAACGTGAAGTCTAATCAACAAACAAATACAAGGGTTACAAGAGCAGGTCAGAGACTTACAAGTCTACACTGAATAATAGACCCTATGACCTAAACGGCATGAGATATAGCAATAGACTTCGGCCATTCAGCCCATCCTTCACTCTGATACTGTGCCATTTTGTCATTGTCTCTATGAAAGGTGCAAATACCTTCTACATACTGACTGTATCAATCTTTGCAGTAATCCATTAGTTTCAATCAGAAACCCCCCCCCCCAACCCACCACAATTCTTCTAAATTCCATCGAGTACACACACTACCGCTAATATGACAAGCTATCATCCTCAGGATGGATCACCTCCAACACCAGCAGATCTTTCTCCAGAGATAGTGTCCAAAACAGCTCACAATTGGCCAAATGCTGTCTGAACATAGCCCATTACATTCTCAGCAGTATGTCTACAGTCTTGTATTCTTGCTGTCTTGAAATGAATGCGAAAATTGCTTTTGCTTTCCTAACTGCCAACTGAACATGCACGTTAACCATAAGAGAGGACGAATGCTTCAAAATCCTTTTGTGTTTCAGATTTAATGGATCATATTAGAATATAGTGTCTCCTCTATTCCGCCTACCAAAGTACATATTCTCACATGCTCCCACATTGTGTTCCATCAGCCACGTGTTTTCCCACAGTCGTAAACTGTTCAAGCCTTTCTGCAGCTTCCCCACTTCCTCAATATCATCTGCAAACTTAGCAAAACTGCCCTCAAGTACTTTGTTCAGTTTGTTCATACATAATAAATTTCCTGGCTCCCTAAGGACCGTCCACCATCTACAAGGCACAACAGTAAAGATGCTTGACTCCATTCAGGTTGAAGCACTGGCTTGACTTGAATTACACCTGGAGAGTCTTCACTCCCTGCACCACTGACTCTCAGTAGAAGCGCACCCTACCTCCTTTTGTTGTGAGTTTACTTCATTATGGCGCAGAATCCCAGTCTATTGATCACACTCCGTCTCAACACTAACTGAGTGGTGCTCACACCAACCATGTCACTGTGTATTGATGACGATGGAGGGAGGTCGGCGAGGGGATGTTTATGATGAATAACTGTGTGACTGTCAGGCTGAAACCAGCCCCGACAGCCTCGGATGTACCTGTGCCCGCTCTCACCGCTGCAGGCATGATCAGTCTTCCTGCAGATCAAATCATGGAAAGCAACGGGCCTGGATAGTGTTCCCAGCTGAGCACTCAGATCCTGGGAGGACCAACTGGCAGAGGTATTCACATACAATTTCAGACTCTCCCTCCCACTAGCTCAAGTCTCAAGCTGCTTCAAGAAGACCGACATCAACCTTCATCATTGTACTTCCAATTAAACTAGTTGGACTATAACCTGGTGTTGTGTGATTTTTAACTTTGTACACCCCAGTCCAACACCGGCATCTCCAAATCATAAATTCAATCTTGTAAGTGAGAAAGCTCATGCTTTAATGACATAATGATTGCCGCCCAGTGGCTCTAACTTCAATAAACATGGAGTTACTTGAAAGTCTGGTAATGGCCCACATCACCTCCAATCTCCCAACCTTACTTGATCCCCTATAATATGCCGACTGATGTAACGGGTCCACAACAGATGCCGTATCCCAAGCCCTGCATTCATCCTTCGGACATCTGGACAACAAAGACACCTACACCAGACTCCTGCTCATTGACGACAGCTCCACCTTAAGCATAATTATTCCCTCCGGACTGATCTCAAAATTCAGTGACCTTAGTCGCGGCTCCACCCTCTGCAACTGGATCCCCAGGTTTATGACCCACAGACCACAATTAGTGAAGATAGTTATCTGCACCTCCACCACAATACCACGCAAGACTGGAGCTCCTGGAGGATGTGTCCTCAGCCCCCTACCGTACTCCCTGTACATACACAGCTGTGTTCCTCAGCTCGCTTCTGGACTCCCTGTACACACACGGCTGTGACCTCAGCCCCCTACTGTACTCCCTGTACCCCGACCGCTGTGCCTTCAGCTCTCTACTGTATTCCCTGTACACCCACGGCTGTGTCCTCACCCCTGACTTTACCCCCTGTACACCAAGAGATGTGCCCTCTGACCCAACTGTACACCGTGTACACACATGGCTGTGTCCTCAGCTCCCTACTATTCATCCTGTAGACAAACGGTTGTGTCCTCAACCCCCAACCGTTCTCCCTGTACACATATGACTGCTTCCCTCAGCCTCCTAATGTACTCTCTGTATACCCATGGCTGTGTCATCAGCCCCCTACTGTACTCCCTGTACACACACGGCTGTGCCCCTCAGCCCCCTACTGTACTCCCTGGACACCCATGGCTGTGTCCTCAGTCCCTACTGAACTCCTGTACAAACACGGCTGTGTGCTCAGTTCCCTACTGTACACACATGACTGTGTCCTACGCCCCCTACTGTACTCCCTGTACACACACAGCTTTGTCCCTCAGCCCGCTACTATACTCCCTCTACACCCATGGCTGTGTCCTCAGCCACCTACTGTACTCCCTGCACACACACGGCTGTGTCCTCAGCCACCTACTGTACTCCCTGCACACCCATGGCTGTGTCCTCAGCACCCTACTGTACTCCCTGCACACACACGGCTGTGTCCTCAGCCCCCTGCGGTACTCCCTGTACACACAATGCTGTGTCCACAGCATCCTACTGTACTCCCTGTACACACACGGCTGTGTCCTCAGTCACAACTGTACTCCCTGTACACACACAGCTGTGTCCTCAGCCCCCTACTGTACTTCTGTACACACATTGCTGTATCCTCAGCCCCTACTGTACTCCGGTACACACGTGGCTGTGTTGCCAAATTCCAAAAAATGCCAACCGTAAGTTTGCTGATGACATCACCAAAGCAGGAGGGATAACAAACAACGATGAGTCTGAACACCGAAAGGAGATAGTGGGTTTGGTGGCATGGTGGAATGATAATAGCCTCCCTCCCAAATTTGGCAAAAGTAAAGAACTGATCATTGACTTTAGCACGAAAGGAGGGGATCAAGCCCCTATCTACATCAACAGTCGAGAGAGTGCAGAGCGTCAAGTCCCTCGGAGTGATGATAATTGGGAACCTACCCTGGACTTCTCACATAGGTGTGACAGTCAAGATGGTTCAAAAACATCTCTCCTTCCTCACTTGGCTCAGGATATTTAGCATGCACTACTTCTACAGATGCACTATTGTGAACATACTGTCCTGGTGCGTAATGACCTGGTACGGCAACACGCTGCCCAGGACCATCAGAAACTACAGAAGATTGTGTTCACAGCCCAGACTATGATGGACTCCAATCTCCCAAACATTGTCTCTATTTTCATGGCTCATTGCCGTAGAAAGGCTGCCATTATCTATCCAAGATTACTGAGGGAAGTGAGAGAGGAAATAGCTGGGGCCATAACCAATATCTTCGGAGCATCCTTGAATACAATTGAGGTCCCAGAGGACTGGAAAGTTTATAATCCCCTTGTTTAAGAAATTTAGCATGAATAATCCAGTTAATTATAGACTGGTGAACCTGACGTCTGGGTAGGGAAGCTGCAAGAGAAGATATTGAGGGATAGGATCTATTCTCATTTGGATGAAAATGGTCTTATCAATGATAGGCAACACGGTTTAGTGCAGTGAAGGTCATGTTTTCCCAACTTAATAGAATTATTTGAAGAAGTGACAAAGTTGATTGATGAGGGAGGGGCTGTAGATGTCATGTACATGGACTTCAGGAAGATGATTTTTTAAGATTTCTCATGGTCGGGTAATGGAGAAAATGAAGTCACATGGTGTCCAGGGTGTGCTAGCTACATGGATAAAGAACTGGCTTGGCAACAGGGGACGGAGCGTAGTAGGGGAAGCGAGTTTCTCAAAATGGAGAACTGTGACCAGTGGTGCTCCATGAAATATATTTCCAGAAAGATACCTGAATGGACAGGAATCATAGGGATACAAACTTTAGAAAATAGGTGACAGGTTGAGATGGAGGATTTGGATCGGCGCAGGCTTGGACCGCCGAAAGGCCTGTTCCTGTACTGGAATGTTCTTTGTTCTAACATTACGAAACACACATCATATGCCTGTAAGATTTCCCACAACCTCTTCCATCAGGCTAAAACATACAGATGCTTGAACACATAGAGCAACGAGTTCAGGAACAGCTTCTTCCTAGTTGATTTTAGTCTGATGAATGGACCCTCTAATCTCAGATAATCCTCATTTTGTTCATATTGATCTCGCCTAGTGCAAGCCCTGTGCAGCCTCTCAGACATTTCTCATGCCTCTCAGACATGTTTTACAGCCATCGTTCAGTACATCCATTCTCACCATGATCTTTCTGGTCATCTTCGCACACGACAAAATAAATCCTCACCTCCCTACCCTCAGCTCCCTCCAGTGCTCACGTCCAGGTCTCTCCGATCCTCACCCCAGCTCCTCCCATTCCCCCCAGCTCCCCTTGACCCTATCCCCAGCTCCCTGTGACCATTGTCTCTCACAGTTTCTCTCACACTGCCTATTTCCCTGTGTTTTCCTTTTCCCTGTCTTCTGTTTCTTTCCCTGAACCTATTCCATTCCCTTCTCCCTGCACATGTGACTGTTTGTTTCCTTGTTTTGTTCCATTTCACTCTTTGACTGACTGTCGATCTGTTTTATTCGCTGTGTTCTCTCACTCATTCCCTTTGTTTCTGTCTCTTTCTACTTCGTTGTGACGGTGATGGCTTCTCTATTAGTTTGAATCAGGTGATGGCTCATTGGTTCGATGTTGGCAATACTCAGCAAGGTTTTGGTATGGAAGACATAATTTAAAATTATCAGGTAAATTTCAATTGTTGTGAAAACAGCAACCAGAACGTGGGTATCCAGTTAACAGCCAATTGTTACATCTAACTATTTTGAAACCGCCCGTCTCCCAGTGCTCTGCATACTGGCAAATCAAAGCATTCTATTCGGGTGCATAGTGACCTGACATGGTAACTGCTCTGCCTAGGACCATAAGAAACTACAGACGGTTGTGTGCACAATTCAGACCATCTTGGAAGACAACCTTCCATCCATTTACACTAGTCATTGTCACAGAAAGGCTGGCAACATCAAAGATCTCTCCCAAAACAGTAATGATCTCCTACAATCTCTTTCAACTGAGAGGAGACACAGAGGCTTGAAAACATGGACCAGCATGCTCAGGAACACTTCCTTCCCTACCATTATTAGACTGACAAATTGACATCTCTCACTTTTCAAATAATATTAATCTTTCTATTGTTGATCTTACTTTGCATACCTCCTGTGAAGCTGTAACCTTCTATGACTCACTCTGTCCAAGGACCCTGTGATCTTTGTTTTCTTGTTTACTATCACGTTCCTGCACTACAATAAAAAAACCTTTCCATTGTGCATTTGACTAAAATAAAAGAAACCAAATCAGATCAAACACGTGGACTGCAGTGGCTCAAGGTCTTCTCAAGGTCAACTGGAAAAATGAACTAATGCTGCCCTAGTCAGAAAAACCTACATCTAATTCATGAATATAAGAAGATGACCACACTTAGGGAGGACAGGCAGAGGGAAACAAATCGCTAAAAACATGATCTTAGATATATACAGGTTTCCTTCTCGATCTGTCAGCAGAATGTTCCTACGAAACTGTTCGCAAGCTGATGTGGTGTAAAGTGCAGTCGCACTAATTTATATGGGAAAAAAATCGGCTTTCTTCGTAAAAGTGACAATCCTGTTCGGAGTTCTTTTGGTCAGCAAAACAATGTCCTAATGCAAATCATTCGGAAACGAAAGTGGCGAAAAGTGAACTTTTGAAAAGCGGGGGATACCTGTATTTACCAGCACATGACATTCAGGAAGATGGGAAAGGCGAAAAATAAATGAGGTGAATCTCACATTTTATTTCCCGCCCAGCTGATCATCATTCTCTTTGTTTGCTCTTTTTCTTCTTTATCTCTCTTTCTCTATTGATCCCTCCTCCCCTTCAAATCACACTTCCCTGTCAACGGTATTAATCACACATTCCTTTTCAACTGATTTCAGTTCAGGAAAGTTTCCAAGCACTTTCTGTTCGTTTCTTTGCATTTATTTCTATAAGTTCAGATTTTCAGAATCTTCCTTTATTTGATCTCACCTTCAATTTTGTTAACTCGTGGGATGTTGGCATCTTTGCCAAGGGCAGCATTTGGTCCCATCACTAATTGCCCTGACTCTGAGGCCATTCCACAAGCCAATATAAAGTTTAGCAGATTGCCATGGATCTAAAGTCACACTTACCCCAGACCGGGTAATAACACTGGATTTCTTTACCGAAGGTGATCAGTAAAAGAAGAAGGTTTCCAGACAAAATGTTGCTTTTATGTGTGTTTTTCGTGAAATTCACTTTTATTCCAATTCTTATCATTCTTTATTTAAGTTCTGTCTTCAGCTGTGGTGGAACTTGAATAAATTACTTGAGCAATATTTTTCGTTTAATAAGCTTTCCTCCTGAATTACATCCAGTGACATTCCTACATTTATGTATTGTCCTAATCATGAAGTAACGCCCGAGACAAGAATAATTTTGTGATTGAAATATTTGTAATCAGGAAAGTGGTCAGCAGAGAGCTTGAAACATTAAGTCTGAATTTTACCAACGTGCAGCCAATGGTTTGTTGAGCAACAATACTGACACAGCCATGAAGTTTGGGGATATTAGGAGCTGGCAGTGGACAGGTTTGGTGACAGAAAGGACAGGAGACATAAATCAGTTCAGGGCAAAAAGGGATCTTAGGGTTGTGCACAGTTTTGTTCACAGATATTTGTGAGGGAGTGATCTGCAATTCATGGGTAATGAATGGAGACTGCAATTGAAACTGAAAACAATAGTTTCTTTCTCTGACAAATATAGACAACAGAAATTGCAACGAATTTCAAACATGTTTATGGGATAATGAATGGACAGAGGTAGAGAACACCAATAATAGCGAGAATAGGTTAGCAGCACGTCCTCCACCCCGCCCAGAATAATCATCAGCACTGCTGATATCCGATATTTTAGAAATCCCCAAGAGGGGGAAATCTTGAAAAAGACTCAAGGAAAACCTCCTCTCCATTGTTGTAATGTTCCAGTCTGCTATTCACAGATTCAGATGTATGGAGCTGTTGATCTCTGTTACTGTTGGAGATGATGCATCAGTTACTACAGCGGGATAGTGCACTGAATGAAGCCTCTTACTCAGAGAAGAGGGCCACCCTCCAGTGATACAGTTGCATTGCATGGAGGCTGACATCAATCACAGTCAGAGCAAACAGTCCCAGCTTTCAATACAGTACATTTCGTTCACAATATATCTGGATTGGACGACATGATGACATTGCTGGCTATTGGTCACATCTCCCAACACCAATTGTTCTAGTGAAGTCAGTTCTGAGGGAGAAAACGAATATTTTCTTTTCGTAGGCTACATGATTCTGCTCTGTTGTCCATTTACTATGCTGTAACCATCTCTCCAAAAATCCCTCCACCCCCGAAAAGAATCACAATCAGGATGTTGTTAATGTGCTGATCTCTCAACCACGGGAACAAACACTCGTGAACAGTCTGTCATTGGGCACAGTCGCCATGAAGATAGACAGGAAGTGTGGACTTTTCTGAATGTTCCTCTCACTGCTCTTATAAGGCAGGTTTGGAACTTCCACAGGGAATATGCTTCAGTAATTATTTATATAAATTGACAGACTTCTAAATGCAGTTTTATGCTGTAAACCGTATTTTTACACATTTTGGCCTCAGTCCAAAACTAAAAGTGATAATTACAATGAACATATTCATTAAGACTTATGAATTATTGAGTCATGTTCGAGTGAACATGATATTGGCTTGGTGATAGGGCAGAATGGGAGCAGTGGCTGTGGAGACTGCATGGGGAGTGCAATGATAGTTCCCAGTCATCATTCCTCTTTCTGACAGACAGAATTAAATCTAATGCACAACAAGGAAACAGCCAACATTTGGGAGATGCAATGCTGAATGACAATGTGAACTAAAGGATAATATTAAATGTGATAAAGTGAACTATATTGTATACACATACCATTTAATCATTGTGAATACGGATTGAGTAGGATCACCGATCCTGAAGCATTAACTTTGATTTCTCTTCACAGATACTGCCAGACCTGCTGAGCTTGCCCTATAAGTTCCATTTTTCTTTTTGTTTGAGATTGATCATATTGCTCATATCTGGCAGGATACTTGCAATTAAAAGCAGATGCGAATAACAAAATGTGGAGGGCTATGGGGACAGGACAGGAGACTAACAAGCTGGAAGAGACAATGGGCTGGGTTTCCCCCACTTTTGTTGTAAATAATTCTGTGATATGTAATCAAAGCCTTTGGAGAGGGGGTAGACAAGCTAGTTCAAAGAAGGACAGAGTGTTCACTATCAATAATCTATTCCTATTATCATATGAAATTTCAACTGTCTCTAAAATGTCATTTCAAACAAAGTGGAGTTCCTGAGATTTACAGGATATTCAGTAAAATATTCTTTTATCCTTTGAATCTTAAAGAAGAAACAGATTTCGGCCGTCACACAGGTGTCCCAGACACACCACCTATAATAGGAAAAGGGAAGGTCTACATTGTCCATTTGTAACCAAACTCAGCATGTAAGCCTGTCAAGAAACGTGAAATATAGTGATACAGAAACATAAAATACAAACAGAAAATTATGGTAGAAGCGCAACAGTTGAGGAAGTATCTGCAGAGAGAAACAGAGTTAACATATTGAATATGATGTGACACTGTTCTGAAAAAGTCATATTGGAATCAAAGGTTAATTCTGTGTATCCCTGCTCAGAGGGTGCCAGACCTGCTGAGTTTCCCTCTATCGATTACTTTTTCTTTCTAAACTGTGACAAATTGTCTGATCTGAACGATATAAGCAAAGCTGCTATCGCAGTTGAATTGTGAGTATTTTTTATGGACATTAAATGAGAAATTACAAAGTTCCTATGTTTGACAGGGCTCTAAATATCTATGACGTATTGCATCATGATACAAAAACATCGTGAGACATTGTTAAAACAAAAACCGAAATTGCTGCAAAAGGTCTGTGGCATCTGAGCAGAGAAATCAGAATTAACGTCTGTAGTTCAGTGGCCCTTCATAATAACGATTGGTAGCCCTGAAAATGGTGATTAATATACAGCAGAGGCTGAACAGCTGTTAATGGAGACTGTTAGTAGCTAACAATAAGAGGTGAGTAATGAAGGCCACGTGAGATGTAGGCCTAGTGTATGGGACTTTGAGGAGTTCAGTCCCTAAAATTATTTTGAGTCTGAATGGCTGCAGGGTCCACCCGCGGAAAATGAGGTGTTGTTCTTCCAGCTTGCGTTGAAATGCCCTGGAACACTGCAGCAAGCCTGAGGCAGAGATATTGGTCAGGGAACAGGATGGGGTATTAAACTGGGGCAACTGGAAACTCAGGGTCTTTTGCATAGTTACAGCTTGGATATTCAGTGAAGTGGTCACCCAGTCTACCTTTAAATTACCCAATGTAGAGTAGATCACAATGTGAGCAGCGAATGCAGTAGACCGGATTGTGGGAAATGTTGGTAGAATGCTGCTCACCTGGAAGGTATGTTTGGGGCCTTGAATAGTGAGGAGGGAGGAGGCAAATGGGAAAGGGCAACACCTCCGGCAGGGGGAAAGTAAAGTGGACCTGTGGTGTAGGGTGATGGAGGGGGGGAGGTGTGGCCAGTGAATAACGACCGGACCAGGGTGTCCTGGAGGAAATGGTCACTTCAGAAGGTGGAAAAGGGAGAAGAGGCAAATATGTGTCTGGTGCTGGCATTTCTCTGGAGGTGGGGGAAATGCAGACTTATGATCTTCTGCATGTGAATGCTGGTGGGATGGTAGGTAAGGACAATGAGAACTCTAACACTGTTGCAGGAAGGAGGAGAGTGGATGAGGGTAGCAGTGCAGCAAGTGGGTCAGAACTAATTGTGGGCCCTGTCGACAACAGTGCTGGGGAATTCTCAGTTGAGGAAGGAGGTGGACATTTCAGAGGCCACATTTCTGAAGTTGACATCATCAGAAGCAATGCGGTGGAGACGGAGGAACTGGCGGAATGGACTGGAGTCTTTGCAGGAAACAGGAAGTGAGGATGTGTATTCCAGGTAGCTGTGGGACTCGGTGGGTTAATACTGGATATCAGTGGCTGGTCTATCCCCAAACATAGAAGTAGAAATGTCGAGGAAAGGAAGGGAGGAGTCATAGATAGACAGGTGAAAGGAGCGAGGGGTGCAAATTGGAAACAATAAATTCTTCCAATTTTGGACAAGAGAGAGGAGCAGCAGCTATGATATCATCGATGCATTGGAGAAAGTGTTGTGGATTGGGGGTGGAAAGAATTGGAACAAGGAATAGTCTACGTACCCCATGAAGGAAGAGGTATAACTTGGGCCCACGTGTTTATCCATACACCTCCTCTGTATGGCAGGAGCAGGTTGAAGCAATGCGTCTGCCCAGGCAGTTCTGTTTGCGGATTTTGAGGAGAATATAAAAGCGAGCTCCGCTATCTGAGGACCTTCAGCTTTGGGACTGTTAGATGGGGTCGAGGTTGTGGGGGCGGGTTTATGCGAGTGGGTGGGAATCTCCAGATGAAACGTGGTCAGATTTAGTTAATAAAATGGCCTGAGGTGCCATGGTAGGTTATGGACCAGCAGGTGATATGTGGAGGTACCTGAGAACTACTGGCACTCAGCCTCTGAATTGTAGTGGTGAGTCCACCAACCTTATCGACGCAGGCTTAATAACACAGTCAGGTTTGGATCGAAGCATACGGCATACATTCTGTTCAGAGGGTGATAGGGTGAGGGGAGGCAGAGATATTAAGACAACAAGTGTCACATAGAAAGTTCTCAATAAACAGATTGTGTTCAAATAAACGCCAGCGAAATGGGTCCAGATGGAGGGACAGTGGTAGAGCTGGGTGAAGCATTTGTGGGATGGCGAGTGGACTTGTGTCCAAAGAAATGGACACCGAGGAGAAGATGGTGGAAGAGGAGTTCAACATTATGTCGTTCCTGAAATTCATTAACGTGGTGGCACAGAGAGAAAAGGTGAGACCTTTGCTGAGTACAGAACATTCAGCATTAGCGCGTGGAACGTTAGGAGGGATGGTGAATACACGACAGGAGTTAGGCTTGGGGGAGGGGATGGACTCAGATTGCAGGGCAGGGGTGGGGTGGCAGGTTTCAGAGGCTCACAGGCATCTCTAAGTTATTCCATCTTGTGGGCCTCGTATATCTGGTGAGCATGGCGAATGAACTGGAGAATGAAGTAGAATTGGGGAATGTTGCAGCCTTGAGCCAATGTGATGAGATGCTGTTGGACAGAGAAAATGTTGATCTCAGTGGCACTGACATCGTACGATCAGTCAGCAGAAAATAACTGATTGAAAATAATTGGAACCGTTATCTTATTGTAATGCTCTGACATCATTAGGGTGACACTCAACCAGCAAGGTCTTACTTTTCTGAGACTTTCGACCAAACTGTGAAAAGAGATGTATCTTGATGTTATTAATGAGACAAATCCATCCATGGTTTTGGAAGGCACTAGCAAGGGCAGAAAGTATTTGTCATTCCCAATAGCTCTGGGTAAGGCGTCATTGCTCATTGAGGAAATTACCAGCACAGAATATCCTCTGATTTCCATTAACCACAGTTTGCTGAGGGTGAATGATGCTACATGAATCAAATATTACTTTGATGCAAGGGAAGTTACTCTGATCTCATTTCAAATGACATTGGAAAATCAGTTAAAATGGTAAAGAGAAAAATGATCTAACACGCCTTGTTTGAACAATGTGGTCACTGTCCTCATAACGTTTAAGGAAAAACTGATGCATTGACTTTTGATTCTGAGGAGAAGTTTGTCCTATTTGTGATGAGGCTGTTTGGTTACGCACCGTGACGCAGAGACAGAAAAAACAGTTCCACTCTGTATGGGGAACAGAACCATCCTGTTCACGGTGCATTGGACAGTGGCAGACACACACTCTTGTCTGTTCGTATTGGACATTGATCATCCAAATCTCATCATTGACTGATTACCAATAGCAGCACGAAACAAGCAGTTCTCATCACTCCAGTTGGAAAGCAAAATGGACAAGGAATGGCCAGTGGAAGTGGGAGTAATTGGGGAATTGGGGTAACTTACTGTGGGAGTGGCAGAAGATAGATGTGAAGAGACATCATCAGTGGAAGAGTATGTAGCAGCAGAATGGGTAGTGCAAGGTAAGTAGCAATGTTAAAAAAAGTAGAAAGGCAGAAGACGAATGGCTAATGAAATTTTAGTGACTGGGAAAAACTTGCTTTAGCAAAAGTGAGGTTGCGTGAAAAACATCAATCTTATGGAAAATTGGGCTTTGATTCCATTGAAAATTACGATTTGATGTATTTCTTTTTCTATCCTTTGATTATTGTTCAGATTGTACATTCACTCTGCATTTCTGCATCTCCATCAATTGCAGATGACATTTTTCTTCACCTGGTATGGTGTCTCAACATTTTTGATTTGTGTCAACAGTATGTATTTGCTTTAAATTCAAGGTAGACACGAGCATATGATTTGATCTCCTACAGTTTGTCCTTAACGTCGAAGTTAATTGAGAATTTATCCTCATCACATTAGCCGATTCAAGCAATGAGTCTGTGTCCACCCTGCAGATGAAAGATTTTTCAGTTCTGACTATTGTTACAAAGAACAGTGCCACACAAATGAATAATGTTCCACTGCAAGTTGCCAAACCATAGTTCATTCTAAATTAGGTACACACTTTATGAATATGACATGCTGAGGGACAGAGTTTTAAAGTTGAATTCAACTCTGTGTCGAAAATGCTATTTGCAGCTCCCTCATAATAGGTGTTAACTACATCACTTTGTAAATTCTCCAAAATAAGAATAACAAGAGACTGGAATTCTTAATTCTTCTTCTGTGAAAAACATCTGGAGAATAGGAAGGAAATCAAGGTTTGTTTGTGATTTTCATAAATGATGATGGTGAGAATGTGGAACATGGATGGCAGTGGAATGATAACTAATGGGGATGACGCAAAGATCAGCTGGGTGGTTCACAGTGAGGAGCAAAGGGTTTGGCTACAGGACGATATAAACAGATGATTTCTACAACTGGATTAATTGCCGATGAAGTTTAACACTGATAAATGTGAGGTGATGCACATCTGAATGAACAAGACAAGTGAGTATTCAGACTGTGAAGGGCGAGGGTTAATTTTTTCATTGCTGCAGGGAAGGTTGAGGAGAGAACCTGGTATAGGTGTACAAGAGTATAAGGCGAATGGAGAGGATGAACAGACCGCAGCTGTTTCCCTTACTTGACGGGTCAAAAATAAAGGAACACATACTTAAAGTGAAAGGCAGGGGATTGAGAAAGGATTTGTGAGTCTGTTTTGAACTGAGAGGATGCCACATACATAGAATATAAAATTACTACAGTGTGGAAATAGGCTATTTGGCCCAATAAATCCACACTGACCCTCCAAAGAATAACCCACCCAAACACGCTCCTCCTATATTTACCCCTGACTAATGCAACTAACCTACACATCCCTGAGCACTATGGACAATTTAGCATGGTCAATTCACCTAACCTGCACATCTTTGGATTGTGGGAGAAAACCAGAGTACCTAGAGGAAATCATGCAGACACAGGGAGAATGTGCAAAATCCATAGAGGCAGTCACCTGGGGCTGGAATCAATCCTGGGTCCGCAGGCAGGATTGCTAACATCGAAGGCAGGATTGCTAACCACCAAGCTGCCATTCAGCCCCTGATGCCATGTGTCTGGAATGCATTGCCTAGGCGGGTGATTGAGCCGGTAATGTCACAAACTTTCTTAAAAGCCTTTGGATATGCACCTGGTCGTGCAGGCTCACATTTTCATTCAATGATTCTATGTGGTGTCAGCCATGAACACTCTGTTATATTCTGATGCAATAGCTAATGGCAGTTCTAGTTTGTTCCATTGAATGTACTCAGTAATTGAGTCTCCAGTGAAGTGCTCGTGTTATCTTCCACTTTCTATTTAAGTGTTTCTGTTTCTTGAGTTGGTAATGCAATTTCCTATGTCGATGAAGTCATTTCCGGCCCTTTTTCTCAGAGGTTGGTAGATGGAGTCAAAATTGATGTCTTTGTTGATGGAGTGCCGGTTGGAATGCCATGTTTCTAGGAATTCTTGTGCTTGTCTCTGTTTAGCATGTCTGAGGACGGATATGCAGACCGAGTCAAAGTGGAGTACTTCCTCATCAGTATGTAATAAATTAAGGTTGGGGTCATGTGGCTAGTTGATGTTCATATATCCTGGTGACTAGCTTTCTCTTTGCTTTTCCATTGTAGTATTTGTTACAGTTCTTGAAAGGCTTATTGCTCCTGGAGCAGACCAGACAAACATGTGAATTTATTACCGTGCTCAAAAGTATGAAAAAGGTTGTTTAGTAAAAATAAATACTCAATTAGTTGGCATTACAGCATCAGGGAATTCTAATTTCAAGGTTGTCAGCAAAAGAGCTAGGAGTGAAATAAGGAAAATGTCTTTATTGAGAGACTTGTAACGAATTGAAGTTGAATGGCTGGGAAAGTTGTGGATGAAGATTCAAAAGAGAATTGGATACATATTTGGAAATTAATAATTTAACGGGAAACACTGAGAGGGCTGGCAAATGGGAGGCGCTTGGGAGACATTTGTGGAGCTGATGCATATATAATGGCCAATGCCCTCCTCCTGTGCTTAACAGTTTTGCTCTCTATCATGTGCCAGGTGTGAATAAAAGGCAGTGTCCAATAATGTCACTGTGCAAATGCACGCAAATATGTGATTGTTTAGTACAGCATAAGCATTTAAAATGCAAGTATTGCAAGGTCAGTTTCATTATGAAGTCCAATTATTACTCAGAACATAAATATTTTACATGTTGTATTCCAATTACTCAAACAAAGATATTATTGCTTTGTGGCAAAACTCTTTGTAAAACTCTGACTTTTCAGTTGTTTTTTTTCACTCTCCACATTTTGTATTAAACATCCTTCATTCTAAAAATTGGAAGTTTCCAAATTATTGTTCACTAAAATTTGATAACACAAATAATTCATTTAGTTTAATATACTCAGTCCATGTTGAATTGTTGCCAAATTTAAATTGCTGCCAAATAGCTGAAGATCGTACATTTCCATGAGAAATTAAACTGATTGTTTATATATAAATGTATAAGAACGCTGATTCTATTTGTATGTTCAGTCGTTTGCTCACTCTGAACCTGAAGTCATTCAGAAGCAAACCACTTTAAAAATATTGGAGTGGCAAAACATTGCTTTGAATCCTGATATTGAATATCTAATTCTGATTACCACAAGAGTTATGGTCTTTCTTAGATAAAATAAAACGTACATGCTTTATTTCTGTGTTGGAAAATCTTGACAGGAGTTTATATTTTATTTCCATAAATATAGAATCAGCATAATTGAATTAAGAGATTATAGTTCAGTTGAGTGATTATCATTCACATCTTATTTTTTTCTCAATACATGAAACAAACATATAACAAACATCCGATTATTGTTCTGATCAGTAAACTCAACACCTCGCAATGAGCGACGCTGAAAATTGCTTCCAATAGATCTGAAATCATTTACAGTGTGCTTGGACCTCACAGCTGCCTGTGACACAGAGAGACTCAGTGGCCTGTTCTAAAATCTATGCATTGAGCTTCTAACCTGGTTTAGGGCAGTCAGTCAAACAAATAATTTGGAATCCACCTTGGGCAGGGGAAGAACCCGACAACAGACTATCACTGGTCTCACTGTGGGTACAAATGTTGTCCAGGTTAAATACTAATGGCTGACCAGCAATCAAGTTTTAAAATTCATCTTCAGCCAGAGCCTGGCCCAGAGAGCAGACGTGTTGACATGGAGGGCCAGAATCACACCATACAAGTTACCTATAGTGATGAAATCTGACCTGCCTCCCAGACTCCATACATCTGCACCCCGGACCAGACATGGGTGAACACGTTAACAAGTTGACAATCTATTGCAGTGCCTTGTGCCTCACAAAGAAACTTCTAAAGCCATATCCAATAAATGCCACCTTCACATTCTCCAGTATCAAAATAAAATTGTACATCTCTGTGAATGGTCAGAGATTACTACATGGGTCACACAGTAGAATGTATGTGAAGTAACCAGCAGCAAACGGCAATCCACAAATCACATTAATAACTGAACTTGGCGGATTCTGTCTGGTTTAGGTAACCACACATATCATACTGGCTTTCAGGTGACTGTAACAATGCACACCATAACTGGAGGTTTTGGCCTTACACCTCTCCAAAACTTCCTGATCTCCCACATATCACTCCCTCACAATTCAACAATTGATGAGAATCCACAAGCTGGGTGAAACTGGAAACATAGAACAGTGCAGAACAGTGCAGCACTGTGCAGGCCCTTCGGCCCTTGACACTGTCGAACTTTTTTTATCCTACTTTAAGATCAGACTAACCTACATACCTTTCATTATACTATCATTCATGTGCTTATCGAATTAAATATCCCTAATATAGCTGACTTTACTACAACTGCTGGCTGTTCATTGCACACACACCACTCTCTGTGTAAAGAACTTATCTCTGACATCTCCCCTAATCCTTCCGCTAATTACCTTAAAACCATATCCCCTCGAGAGCCATTTCCACCCTCGGAGAATGCCTCTGGCTATCCCCTCTATCTATGCCTCTCATCATCTTGAACACCCCTGTCAAGTCACGTTCCATTCTTCTTCGTTCCAATGAGGAAAACACGCTAGCTCCCTCAAATTTTCTTTGTAAGACATGCCCGCTGGTCCAGGCAGCATCTTGATAAATCTCCTCAGCACCCTCACCAAAGCTTCCACATCTTTCCTATAACGAGGCAACCAGAGCAGATCACAATATTTTAAATGTGGTCTCACCAGGACTCCATAGAGTAGCAGCATAACCCCACAGCTTTTAAACTCGGCTAACAAACACACCAAACGCCTTCTTAACAACCTTATAAACCTGGGTAGCAACTTTGTGGGAGCTATGCTATGGACCATATGATCCCCTGCCTTTAATCCTGTATTCTGCATTCAATTTAACCTCCCGAAATGAATCCTAACCACTTATCCATGTTGAACATCATCTGCCATTTAGCAGCCGAGTCCTGCTTCCTGTCAATGTCCTGTTGCAAACTGCAACAGCCCTCTGCACGGTGGCACAGTGGTTGGCACTGCTGCCTCACAGCACCAGAGATCCGGGTTCAATCCCCGCTTCAGGCGACTCTCTGTGTGGAGTTAGCATATTCTCCCCGTGTCTGCGTGGTTTTCCGCCGTGTGCTCCGGTTTCCTCCCACAATCCAAAAATGCTCAGGTTAGGTGAATTGGCCATGCTAAATTGTCCGTCGTGTTAGTTGAAGGCGTAAATGTAGGGGAATGGGTCTGGGAGGGTTACGCTTCGGCGGGTCGGTGTGCACTTGTTAATCTAATCTAATCTATCCACAATTCCACCAATCTGTGTTACATCATCAAACTTACGAACCTATCCTTCCACTTCATCATCAAAGTCATTTATCAAAATCACAAACAGCAGAGGTCCCAGAACCGATCCTTACGGAACACCACTGCTCACCTAGCTCCACACTGAATACTTCCCATTTACCACCACCCTCTGTCTTCTATGGGCGAGCCCATTCTGTATCCAGACAGATAGGTCTCCCTGTATACCATGCCTCCTTACTTTCTGAATGAAACTACCACGGGGAAGCTTATCAAATACCTTGTTAAAATCCATGTATTCCTCATGCACTGCTCTATCTTCTTCAGTGTGCTTAATCCCTTCCGCAAAGAATCCAGTAAGAGTTGTGAGGTATGACCTGCCCCTCACAAAGCCATGCTGACTATTTAAATCAAATTATGATTTTTCAGAATCCTCTCCAATACTTTGCCCAATACTGATGTAAGACTGACTGGTCTGTCATTCTCCGGAAAATCTCTGTTCCCTTGCCTGAGCAAGGGAGTAACATTTGCCACTCTCCAATCAACCGACGCTCCTCCAATGGAGAGTGAAGACGCAAAGACCATCGCCAAAGGCACGAAATCTCTTCCCTCTCTTCCTATAGTAAACTAGGGTGTTTCCCTTCTGGCCGAGGGATTTATCTATCATTATGTTCAATCGGTCTTTATTTCACCTCAACTTGTTCACTCCCCGTCCAACCAACTGATGGACTGCTTTCCATTTCAGGGATCTGCACAGTGCTGCCTTCCTGAGCAAGCATGGTTCCCAATATCCCGTGTTTTATGGAATGGAAAACATGGGAACGGCAGATACCCAAAGCTTTGACTCTGCTGCTCCTCAGATGCTGCCTGACTGCCTGTGCTTTTCCAGCGCCACAATTTTCGACTCTGATCACCAGGATCTGCACTTCTCACTTTCTCCATCACTGAGGGCTATCCCCTCTGTACACTGAGCAGGGAACTAATCAGCCGAAACTCGTTCAATTCTGGAAAGTTGCATTTGATGAACATATTTACTAAAATTGAAATTAAAATATAACAAATATTCATTCAGTCTCAGTTTTACAGTTTTCAGGGTGATATATTCCATGTTGGATGTGCTTTACCTTACTTCTGGTAATATTATCAGACAGACAGATATGATAAGAAAACGAGGTGACATGTAGAAGTGCGATATTTTGCCATTTCTGAGATGTGTTTGAGGGAGGCCAGAGCTGATAACTCAATATTCTGTGATACCAGAACTATAGTCAGGACAGGAGGGAGGGTAAAAATGGAGGTTGTGTTGCCTTATTCATAATGGAGTCAGTTACTGGCGTAAGAAGGGACGATATCTTGAAAATATCGTCTAATGAGGATGGATGGGTAGAGCTCAGAATCGAAACCGTGACAGAAACACTGCTAGGGACATATTATAGACCCCCAGATGAAGGAAAGTACAGGAGCCGGTATATAACCAAGTTATTGAGGTGTGTAAAAACAATAATAGGATCATTATATTCAAGCATTTCAATTCCAAACATTCATAAGCGCAAAGAGAACTTTTTTTTAAGAGGGGGCAGGTGCTTTGAAATTTATTCCAGAGAGCTTCTTATATCAACATCGAGCAGATACAACAAAGGGCAGTGCAGTTCTGGGCCTCACAGTGGGGAACGAAGCCAGTCAGCTGTTCCAGACAAAAGTAGGAGAGCATGATAGGACCAGTGACCGTGACATCACACATTTTGTGTTTGCTAAGGAAAAGGCCCCCAAAAAAGTTTGAAAAATAAAAGCCTTTGGGACTGGGGAGACAGATTTTATGGAAAAAAATGACAGGACTTCGCCAAAGTGCAGTTGCTTCTGGGTGAAACTGTAGCACAACAAGGTGGGGCGGGGGTTGGGGGACCATTCGATCAAAATGGAACTGATGACAGTGTCGGCCCAGCATGTTACACCGCAGATAAAATTTAGGAAAACAAGCCCAGAGAACCTCAGATATTGATACAAATTCCGAACAGAATGAAAAAGGAAAGAGAAGCTTAAAGCAGGAATCAAGTGAACAGGTCACTGGGGGTCTTAAAAATATAGAAAGTGTAGTGCTAAGCTTAAAAAGTCAGTGAAAGAGCAGAAGTCAGTGTGATAAAATATTAGCGGGTAAGATTGGCAAGAATCGAAAGTCTTTTTTTTGTTCATTAAGGGGAAGAGGTTAACGCTGGAAAGTATGGGGAGTACTAGGGACCAAGGGGACAGCCTGTTCACAGAGCCAGAGAATATGTTGAATACATCCAACGAATCGGTCATTAATTTGGAGAAGCAGTTCCTGGATTCAGGGAGATTGAATGTGTGACCCTTGAGCGAATTGATACAGGAGCTGAGGAAGAATTGGAAGTTTATGCAAGTTAAAGTTGGGCAAATCCCCAGATTAAAGACCACCAAGTCTCACATCAATGAGAGGGAAACAATTGTAGAAAATTTGGAGGGCTGTTGAGGCTGGATCATTTAATATCTTCTAGGCTGAGACAGACAGATGTTTTATAAAAGTGTTACGGGGAAATCGCAGGGAAGTGGAATGGGGCATTATCAAAATAAATATAACCTAATCCGTTGGTAGCAGAATAAGCAGTAAGTCTTTGACACGAGAGGCTTTGAGCAACAGCCAACGGGAGATTTTGGACGGACTAGAATGTTTGAAAGTGGATAAATGTCGCGGTCATTACCTGTTCCAGGAGAAGGCCAATCAGCCCTCAGGGTCTATAAGACTGTACCTAGATTAGATCATGCAGCACCAGTGTCCAGTTACACAGCAACATGATCAGTCTATTCAGCTACGTGAAGTCAGTAAGACAGGAAATGGAAGAGGCCACAGAGTGATGGGCCTATGGGGTATACTGGAATAACACCAGGCTACATAACCCCTCAGGTCTGACCTTCCATTCAGTAAGGTTGGGGCTGATCTGCTCTTGGCCGCAATTTCCCTTTCGTGCCCAATTCTTTGTAGCCCTCGACTCTCTGATGGATCAAAATCCATTGACACCCACTCCCACCCCCCAACATTTCAGTGATGTAGCCTCCCCTAACTGTCTGGTACCAACCGTCATTACCCTCTGAGAGAAGGAAACACTCCCCACACACATATCTTGGTCCATTGAGATGAACAAAAAACGTGAACATAACGTGAGTGTGATTGAACCTGACATCACGGCAGTATTTGACTGAGCAAGGTGTCAAGGAGACTGAACAAAATTGAACTTGATGGGAATCATGTGTAAACTCCCCACTGGTTGGATCATTCAGGAGACAATGGGGCTGGTGGACATCAATCCTCCCAGTCCCTGGGTAGTCTGTGGGCAAGCCTCAGGGTAGCGTCTTCGGCTGCTTCATCAATGTCTTTCCCTCTGCCAAACTATCAGAGGTGGGGATGTTCTGTGAAGATTATATAATGTTCAGAACAATGAGTCAACTCCGAAGGTATAAAAGTATCAAATCTGGACAATATTCAAGCTTGTGCTGTTAATGTAGAGGTTACATTTGTCAAAAACATTGCCGGACATTAAACGTTTCCCCGTCAATAAAAAGAGGAACCCCATCAGCAACTCTAGCTTGTTTTACAGCAATGTTAGAAAGTCATTCAGCCCATCAGACCCATTAGATGACAAGAGGCTCAACACATTCACTCTCCTGCCTATTATGCAAGAAGATCTTTTTTTTTTAAAGAAGAGCAGCTGTTGGAATCCAAAATAGGCATGCAGCAGGCTGGAAAAACAGAATAAGCAAGGCAGCATCAAGACGTTTAGAAGTCAACGCCTTGGATATAACCCTTCATCAGGACTGTGGGTGGAAGTAAGGGGTCTATAGATAAAGCGGCAGTTGAGAGAGGAGGAGGCAGAGTGGCGAGGTGGGGACAAGTGAAAACGGATAAAGTGTATCAACAGGTTGGTGATGAGTGGTCTGAATCCAATTGGTAGCTGGACAAAGGGTTGCTCACAGGAATGGAATGGAGGGGAGGGCCTGCGAAGGGAGTCAGGGGATTGGAAGAGAGGTTATTTGAAAACCAGCTTCTTGAAAACCGTGTTCGGCAAATGGAGTTGAAACTGGATGAACTACGGATCATTCGGGAAGCAGAGGGGGTAATTGAGAGGAGTTACCGGGAGTTGGTCACTCCTCAGGCTCAGGACAAGGATAGAGAGGTTACAGTTAGGGAGACGAAAGGGTACAGACAGACAGTGCAGAGATCCCCTGTGAACATTCCCCTCAGCAAAAAGTATGCCGTTTTGGATATTGCTGGGGCGGATGACCTACCAGAGGAAAGCCATGGTCGTCAGTTCTCGGGCACTGAGCCTGACACTGTGGCAAAGAAGTGAAGGGGACAGAATAGAAAAGTACTCTTAGAAGGGGACTCGATAGTTCGGGGAATCGACTGGAGAGTTTGTGGCCAGGATCGTGATTCCCGGAAGATATGTTGCCTCCCTGGTGTCAGGGTTTGGGGCGTCTCCGATCGGTTGATTAAGGTTCTAAAATGGGAGGCCGAACAGGCAGAAATCGTGTTACATATTGGCACTAATGATATCGCCAGGAAAAGGATCGAGGATATAAAAAGTCATTTCAGGAAGTTAGGATGGAAGCTGCAAAACAGGACGAACAGAGTTGTGTTCTCTAGTTTACTACCGGTGCCACGAGCTAGCGAGGCGAGGAACAGGGAGCGGGCGCAGCTTAATACGTGGCTGAGCAGTTGGTGTATGAGGGAGTGCTTCAGATATGTAGAGAACTGGGATGCCTTCTGGGAAGGTGCGACCTGTTCAAGAAGGTTGGGTGGCATCTGAACTGGAAGAGAACAATTTCTCCTGGCTGAAAGGTTTGCTCGAGTCGTTCGAGGGGGTTTAAACTAGTATGGCAGGGTGGGTGGGAACTTGAGCTGTATGCCGGAGGTGAGATTTGAAGCAGGTGAAGCAATAGCAAGAGGTAGACCAGCTAGTAGGAAAGATTTTCATGGGAAGGAACAAAGGGATCAGTTGAAGTGCGTTTGCTTTCACACAAGGAGTATCAGGAATAAAGTGATGAATTTAGAGCATGCATCAGTACCTGGTACTATGATGTTGTGGCCATAACAGAGACATGGGTTTCTCAGGGGCAGGAGTGGTTGCTGGATGTTCCAAAGTTTAGAACATTTAAAAAGAATAAGGAGGGGGGAAAGAGGAGGGGATGTAGCACTACTGATCACAGACGGTATCACAACTAGAGAAGCTTCCATTGTCGAAGAAGATCTGCCTACCGAATCAGTATGGGTGGAAATTGGGAACAGCAAGGGATGAGTCACCTCGTTAGGGGTTTACTACAGGCCACCAAATAGCAGCAGGGAGATTGACGAAAGCATAGGTCGGCAGAACCTGGAGAAGTGTGGACGGAGTAGGGTAATTGTAATGTTGTAATGCTTTCCCAGTATTGATTGGAACCTCCTTCGAGCAGAAGATTTAAATGGAGTTGTTAACGTAAGGTGTGTTCAGGATGGTTTCCTAACTCAGTACGTTGACAGGCCAACGAGGGGAAAGGCCATTCTAGACTTGGTTCTCGGAAACGAGCCGGGGCAGGTATCTTGTCGTGGCAGAGCATTTTGTTGATAGTGACCATAACTATCTCACATTCTATGCAAAAGGAGAGGATTAGGCAAAATGGGATGATATTTGATTGGGGAAAAGGAAACTATGATGCGATTAGACATGAGTTAGGAAGCATGGACTGGGAGCAGTTGATCCATGGAAAAGGCATTACAGACATTTGTAGACTGTTTAAGGAACATTCATTGCGAGTGATGAATAAATATGTCCCTCTGAGACGGCAAGAAGGGGTAAGATAAAGGAACTTTGGATGACGAGAGCATTGGAGCTTCTCATCAAAAGGAAGAAGGTAGCTTACATAAGGTGGAGTAAGCTAAGGTCAAGCTCATCTCCACAGGATTACAGGCAGGCATGGAAGGAGCTTAAAAATGGTCTGAGGAGAGCCAGGACGGGACACGAGAAAGGCTTCGCAGAACGGATTAGGGACAACACAAAGGCATTTTACACTTATGTTGAGGAATAAGAGAATGGTGAAAGAAAGAATAAAGCCGATCAGGGATAGCATGGAGAACTTGTGTGTGGAGTCCGAGGAGGTAGGGGAAGCCCTAAATGAGTTTTTGCTTCTGTCTTACGAAATGAACGAACTTTGTAGTGAATGAAACCTTTGAAGAGCAGGTGTGCATGTTGGAATGGATCGAGATAAAGGAAACTGATGTGCTGAAAATTTTATCAAACATTAAGATTGACAAGTCACCAGGCCCGGACCAGATTTGTCCTCGGCTGCTTTGGGAAACGAGAAATACGATTGCTTCGCCACTTGCAAAGATCTTTGCATCCTCGCTCTCCACTGGAGTCGTACCTGAGGACTGGAGAGAGGCAACTGTAATACCTCTCTTCAAGAAAGGAAATAGGGAAATCCCCGGCAATCACAGTCCAGTAAGTCTCACGTCTGTCGTCTGCAAGGTGTTAGAAAGGATTCTGAGGGATAGGATTTATGACTATCTGGAAGAGCATGGCTTGATTAAATGCAGTCAACACGGCTTTGTGAGGGGCAGGTCATGCCTCACACACCTTATCGAGTTCTTTGCGGATGTGACTAGAAAAGTTGATGAGGGTAGAGTTGTAGATGTGGTGTATATGGACTTCAGCAAGTCATTTGATAATGTTCCCCATGGTAGGCTCATCCAAAAGTTCAGGAGGCATGGGATACAGGGAAAAGTAGCTGTCTGGATATAGAATTGGCTGGCCAACAGAAGGCAGCTAGTGGTAGTAAAAGGAAAATATTCCACCTGGAAGTCAGTGGATAGATGAGGTGAGTGGAGTGTCCCTGTGGAGTTCCACAGGGCTCTGTCCTCCCAGTCACCACACATTTGAATTCTCCTTCCCACTCCCTTTCCGACATAAATATCCCTGGCTTACTCTGTTGCCATGGTGAAGCAGACTGCAAATTGGAAGAACAGCACCTTATCTTCTAGGTAAAAACAAGGACTGCAGATGCTGGAAACCAGAGTCGATATTAGAGTGGTGCTGGAAAAGCACAGCAGGTCAGGCAGCATTTGAGGAACAGGAAAATAGACGTTTTGGCAAAAGGCCTTCATCAGGAATAAAGGCAGGGTGGCTGCAGAGTAGAGAGACAAATGAGAGGGGGATGGGGTTGGGAAAAAGTAGCATAGCGTACAATAGGTGAATGGGGTGGAATGGAGATGATAGGTCAGAGAGGAGGTTGGAGTAAATAGGTGGAAAGGAAGATAGGCAGGTAGGACGGGTCATAGGGCGGTGCTGAGTTGGAAGGTTAGAGCTGGGGTGAGGTGGGAGAAAGTTAAATGAGGAAACTGGTGAAATCCACATTGATGCCCTGGGGTTGAAGTGTTCTGGGGCGGAAGATGAGGCGATCTTCCTCCAGGCGTCGGGAGATGAGGGAGCGTCGGTGGAGGAGGCCCAGGAACTACATGTCCTCGGCAGAGTGGGAGGGGGAGTTGAAATGTTGGGCCACCGCCATTGGGGTTGATTGTTGCGGGTATTCTGGAGATGTCCCATAAAGTGCTCTGCTCGGAGGTGTCCAGTCTCGCCAATGTAGATTGGACCTCATCAGGAGCAACAGATACAAGAAATGATATTGATGGATGTGCAGGTAAAACTTTGATTGATGTGGGCCTCTTTTGGGGTCTTGGATGGAGCTGAGGCCGGGGGGAGGTGTCGGCGCAGGTTTTGCCTTTCCTGCGGTGGCAGTGGAGGGTTCCAGGAAGGGAGGGTGGGTTGTTGGGTGCGTGGACCTGACCAGGTAGTCACAGAGGGAGCGGTCTTTGTGGAAAGCAGGAATGGTTGGGGAGGGAAATATATCCCTGGCGGTAGCGTCCGTTTGGAGGTGACAGAAATGTCTTCAGATGATGTGGTTTATGCAAAGGTTGGTCGGGTGGAAGGTGAGCTCATTTCCAAATACTGCCGAGACATTAACTACTTCAACCTGTCTAAACCTCTCCCCCAGTCCAACTTCTCACCTCACAACGCTCAGCCCTCCATTCCCTCTGCTCCCATCCTAACCTCACCATCAAACCAGCAGATTAAGGATGTGCGGTGGTAGTCTCGCGCACTGGCCTCTACACCACTGAAGCCAGACACCAACTCGAAGTCACTTCCTCCTTCCACATCCTTGACCGTGACCCCAACTCCCATCATGAAACCGACATTTCCCAGACACACAGAACCTCATCACTTCAGGAGATCTCCCACCCAGAGCTTCCAACCTCATAGCTCGGGAACCCTACACTGCCCGATTCTACCTCCTTCCCAAGATCTACAAACCTGACCACCCTGGCCGACCCATTGTCTCAGCATGTTCCTGCCCCACTGAACTCGTCTCCACCTACTTTGACACTGTCCTGTCCCCCCTCGTCCAGGAACTCACCGCATATGTTCGAGACACCACCCATGCACTCCACCTCCTCAAAGACTTCCGTTTCCCTGGCCCCCAACGCCTCATCTTCACCATGGATATCCAATCCCTCTACAGTTCCATCCGCCATGACCAGGGCCTCCAAGCCCTTCGTTTCTTCCTCTCCCGTCATCCCCAACAGCATGCTTCCACCGACACTCTCATCCGTTTGGCTGAACTGGTGCTTACCCTTAACAATTTCTCCTTCAAATCCTCCCAATTTCTCCAGACCAAAGGGGTAGCCATGGGACCCCGTATGGGCCCCCAGCTATGCCTGTCTCTTTGTTGGCTACGTAGAACAGTCCATCTTCTCATAATTACACTGGCGCCACTCCCCAACTCTTCTGTCACTACATTAAAGACTGTATTGGCGCCAGCTCGTGCTCCCACGAAGAGGTTGAGCAACTCATCAACTTCACCAACGCTTTCCACCCCGACCTTAAATTCACCTGGACCATCTCTGACACCTTCCTTCCCTTCACGGACCTCTCCATCTCCATTAATGAAGACCGAATTGACACTGATATCTTTTTCAAACCCACCGACTCCCACAGCGAACTGGATTACACCTCTTCCCACCCTACCTCCTGCAAAAATGCCATCCAGTATTCCCAATTCCTCCGCCTCCGCCGTATCTGCTCCCACGTGGTCCAATTGCACCATCAAACACACCAGATGGCTCATTCTTTCGAGACCACAATTTCCCTTCCCACGTGGTTAAAGATGGCCTCCAATGCATCTCGTCCACACCACGCTCCTCCGCTCTCAAACCCCACCCCTCAAACTGGAACAAGGACAGAACCTCCCGGTGCTCACCTTCCGAACCTACCAACCTTCGCATAAACCACATCATCCGAAGACATTTCCGTCACCTCCAAATGGACCCCACCACCAGAGACATATTTCCCTCCCCACCCAGTTCTGCTTATTGCAAAGACTGTTACCTCCGTGACTCAATGGTCTGGTCCACGCCCCCCAACAACACACCGTCCCTTCCTGGAATCCTCCCCTGCCACCACAGGAATGACAAAAGCTGCACCCACACCTCCTCCCTCACGTCCATCCAAGGCTCCAAAAAGTCCTTCCACATCCCCATTCATCCGTTGTACTCTTTGCTATCTTCCCTCACCCTCCTCTCTGACATATCACCTACATCCCTACCTCCATTCACCTATTGTACTCTGTGCCGCTTTCCATCCACGCCCACCCCCTCTCATTTATCTCTCCACTCTGCAGCATCGTGCCTCTGTTGCTGATAAAGGGCCTTTGCCAAAAACGTCGATTTTTCAGCTCCTCGGATGCTGCCTGACCTGCTGTGCTTTTCCAACATCACTCTAAACTACACCTGATCTTCTGCCTGTCAAGCCGACAGCCTGGAGGGCGCAATGTTGGCTTCTCCAATTTGAAATAACATTCCTACCCATGCCCCTTCTCCCTTTGTAGCCCATCTCCCTCCTTTCAAGTCCATCTAACGACAATGTCTTCCAGATCCCAACAGGATTAATCCCTCCCATCGCCCAACCACGTGTCCATGCTTCCGTACCTCACCATCCTGCTGCTCTCCCCACCCCAACCACTTCCTTCCCTCTTTACCTGCAGTGCTCCCTACTCCCACCCCGAGTCCTTAAGACCGGTTGTACCTGAAATGTTGAGCTTCCCACCTCATGATGCTGCCTGCCTTGCTGTGTTCCTCCATCCTCCAGTTTGTCTCCTATAACTCAGGAACATAGAGTCGAGTCAGCACAACACGCCGGTAAGCAGGAACCACGAGTTGCCCACTGAAGTCCTTGAACCTCTGCCCTCGGGCCAGGAGGAAGACATTCAGTCCCCCGAGACACTGGCACATGAACAGAAGAGGCCAATCAGCCCCACGAAACTGTTACACTGAAGTAGGAGGTTATCTTTGATGCTGCAGCATGACAAACCAATGAAGCAGAGACTGCACAGGCAGACTCCTCCATGTTGTTCCTCCTGGCCCTATTGCTAATGGTACACACATGTTTCGTTAACATGGTATGCTGACCATGAGGAGAGAAAGTGATTGTTTTTTTATTTAACCAAGTACCAAGGAAGCATCTTCCGTCTCCGACATGTTAGGGACCAGGCTAGACCACTCAAAACAGCCTCAAACAGGCAGCCCAGAGCATAACTTGGCAATTTGTTTCAGTAAGTGTATAATAAAACTTACCCGGAGTAATTTAGCTGATTGACTACTAGATTTTAGAGCAGGCAAAAACTTGATGCATAAAATTACAAAATGAAACACAAAGAACAGAATAAAGAATCCCGACACAATTCAAACCATTCAGCTCAACTTAATTATGCTGTTCCGAGTATACACAACTCTCCCAAAAAGCAAGCTTCCATTTAAAACCGGTATCAATGGAATACATGCTTCTTGGTTGAAGTTTAAGATCAGAAAATAGAAAGAGTTTCCACACAGAACTCTGTTGAACTTCGCACTTCAAGACTCAACTGAAAACTAGTCCTCTCAGCTCAGCTAGGAGAGCGATAATAGCTCACCATTCCCCATTCATTATGCAGGTCACTAATAAATCATGACCACTTCGGCCTGAAGTCTCATCTGTTTCCAAATAAACAAAATCCCTCTGAAAATACTTTTCATCTCTGTAACAAACCAGACTGATCGGAGCCCGGCCCCGTTTCATTGTCCCTCTGAAAAACATCAAAGGAGAGAGTCTCCTTGAGCCAAGGAACAACTTTTGGACTAAAAAGGGACTAGCTTTGTGACATCTCTCCCTCCCTTGAAAAATTAACCAGAATATAAAAAGATGGTTGCATTGTTATCCCTTCAAATGCAGATATATACACTATACTAACTAAACATGCAAACATGCACAAACCCCATGCAAATTCAGGCCGCTGCATACCCGTCACTGAACGCCCCCGTATCTCATTGGAGTCTGACTAATTCATCAGCTTTCATGTTTTCGTGTCCTGCCACGAGCATAATTGTCAGCTGCCACAACAAGCTCCATCTAAACAGTCTGGCATTTTTGTCCTTGAATCTTTCCACAAACGTCAATGTGTTGCGATCAGTGTCTATGATTGTCTCGGATGCATTGCTGGTTATATAAACTCTGTGATGTTTTAATGGCAACACCAAGCTTAAAGTCTCTTTCTACACCGTTGAACATTTCTGTTGATACACGTTCGACTTCTTAGAAAAACACCCGATGGATCTTTCTGTTCCGTCGTCACCCTCCTGTAGGAACACCAGACTGACACCCACATCACTGGCGTCGATAGAGACCTTGAAATTCTTCGTGTAATCCTGTGTAGCTAATACTGTGGACAGTGGTTAACACAGTTTTTAGGCTGTCAAATGCCATTTGACAGTCCTCTGTCCACTGAGCGTTTTGCCCTTGACAATTCAGTGAGGGGAGCAGCCACACTGTTTAACATTTGCCACAAACCTTTGGTAGAATCCAGTCAATCCCAGGAACAGTAGTACTCTGCTTTTGTTTTGTCAACGGTGTGGAACATTCACCAACTGCGTTTATTTTCGTATCTTATGGGGCCATTTGTCCAAGTCCAATAACGTGACCCAGGAACGTGACTTCGGCTTTCGCGAATTCACTTGTAGCTGCGTTCACCACTAAGCCTGCCTTCTGTAGTCGATGGAAAAAGTCCGATAAATGCTGTAAATGTTCCCTCAATGAGTGACTAAAAATCATCAGGTCCTTGATGTACACCACATAGTTGGGTAATCCGGCAATGACCTGTTTATCAGTCTCTGAAATGTGGCTGGATCGTTTCATACCAAATGCCACGACTTTGAACTGATGTAGTCCATTTGGCGTTACAAAAGCCGAAATTGCCTTTGCATTCTGTGACAGAGGTCCTTGCCAGTAACATCTGAGCAAGTTCAATTTAGAAACGTAAGTAGCTTCTCCAACTTTTTCGACACAGTTCTCCAAACATGGAATTGGACATGCATCAGTCTTTGTAACGGCGGTGACTTTGTGATAGTCCACACATGATCGTTGGGTGCCATCAGGCTTTGGCACCATGACTATATGTGAGGTTCAGTCATTGTTACATCAATTATGCCATCTTGGAGCATGCGCTCTACTCCTTCTGAACCTGTGCCACTTTTGGAGGGACATGCCTATAAGGATGTAGCTTAATCAGAACAGCATCTCCTGTGTCTAAATCATAGACAATTATGTTCGTACTTCGCAGTTTATTTCCGGAAACCTCTCCACGAGATGGTACTAACTTTTTCAGGTCACTTTGCTTTTATTGTGGAAGGTAACTCAATAATTTATTCCAATTTTTGACAACTTTCTCATTGCTCAATTTGATTTGAGAAATGTCCAATTCGGAATCCTTTGAACTTGATTCTTCCTTCTGTGCTGTAATCATTAACACCTTATCGTCTTGATTTCCTTCCCTATCAAAATACTTTTGAGCATATTCACATGACACACTCTGTGAGATCTCATCCTGTCTGGAGTCCATGCCAAGTAGTTTACCTCATTGAATTTCTTCCCAATTTGATAAGGTACACTAAAACTTGCTTTTAAAGTCTCAATTGTTACTGGAAGTAACACCAATACCTTATTCCCACTTGCAAAATTTCGAGTTTTGTGACTTCTGATCCACTTCCTGTTTCACTGTATGCTGCGATACTTTTAAATGCTGTCTACCCAAATCTCCAGCTCTATTTAATCGTTCCAGAAAATTTGACACATCATCCAAATGGGTGGTCTATGAATTCTGACTTATTAATTTCTCCTTAACCAATGTTAATGGTCCTTTTACTTCATGCCCCAAAATTAATTCAAATAGTCTGAATTTGGTCGATTTGAATTACTTAATTCTCAAGTTATCCATCACTGTCTTGAATAGTTCAGATGTGAGTTTTAATCATTGATCTGCCGAGATCTCGATTGGAAATCCGTATCTAGTCAAAAAGAAGTAAGTTTTTTTTTCTACAATTCTTTTAACTGTAATGCTGTATAATGGGATTGCCACTGGACATCTAGTCGACACATCCATTATTGTTAATAAATTGTTATTTCCACTTTTTGTTTGAGGTAGGGGACCTACACAATCTATCAAGACACTTATGAAAAGTTCCTCAAATGCTGGAATAGGTATTAAAGTCGCAGGTTTTATTACTGCCTGTGTGACATGTTTGAGACGTCTGGCAAAATTCAACTACATCTTTGTGGAAGCTAGGCCAGTGAAAATACAATTGTATTTCAACTTGCAATGTCCTCACCTCGAAATGATCTCCAAGTGGTAGCTCATGTGCCACTCGCAATACCTCCTTTCTATACCCAAGAGGCAAAACAATTTGATGAATTTCTGCCCACGTCTGATCTGCTTCAATGTACGCTGATCTCCATATCCGCATTAAGACATCATTTGTTTAGTAATAACACAGGAATGCAATCATTCTCTTTCTTGCTAAATGTCTTTTGATTTAACTGTTTGAATTCCCCATCATTCTGCTGCAAATCATTCAGCTTAGCAGAGCTAAACATACTTGCATGTTTTCTTACTTGCTCCTTCTCTGTTCCACTTACCTGGTCAAAAAAATAGGTTTCGGATAACTCTATGTCAGCTTCCCTATCTGTGCCTTTTGATCTCTCCTGCTTCAAACTGTGCATCTATGATATTGTGATCACACAATCAGGGAAACCTCCTGGATAATTGGGTTCTCCAGTTTTCCACTGGCTTTCCAATTAGAGTAGGCAGCACACCTACTGGTGAATCAGCTATATCATTTGCATGGACAAATTTTGTATTCCTCGAGGTCAAAGTTTGGTGTCCAGTGCTCCTCCCACAAATTCTCCATTCTTCACTGGGCTCTCTCGCCTTATTTTACATAACTGAGCACTTTTTGTCTCACCATTATTTCCTGCTACCCGCACATTTCCTGGCAATAGTCCCTCAGGAGTACGTATCTCCTCATCCCTCAGCATTACAGACTGAGAAGATCATGTGTCCGTTAAGATTGGAACCTCTATATCTGTTACTCCTGGCCTATGTGAATAAACTTTACCCTTGCATGTCGATGTTATAAGCAGATCTGGCACGTCCTCCTTGATCAACCTGTGGCCATCTTGTACACTCTGAGGCAGTTGTCTAACTTCCATTGAGCTTTTTGTTACTTTCCAACAAATGTTACAGTCTTCTCTGGTTTTCCTCGATCTGGTTTTCTCCTCGCACCACAACTCTGTGATTTTGTGTGGCTCACTTTATTATAATGAAAACGCCGGGGTCTTTTATCTTGTTTGTTCCCCTCAAGGGTTTCTTTTCTGACCCTGTGGTAAATTCGCCTTATGACCTTCACTGAGATCTACTTTTCCCTTTCCACGTGAGGACATCTCTTTGCTCCAATTTCTATTTGTGATGGACTGAAATTGATTCTGAAAGCCAAACCGAGTTTATGGACCAGCTCATAATCATCAGCCACTTCAGCTGCTAAGCTTGATACTATCACTCTCTGTCTTCCACATGAGTTCGCACAACTTCATGCAGTGAACTTATGAATTACTCCAAAATAATTACCTCTCTAAGGGCATCATAGGTTGCTTGATTTTTTAAGCTGTTATTCATCTATCAAAATTACTCTGTTTGATCCTTTCAAACTCAATGTAGGTTTGACGACGATATCTGTTAGATTCCTGGAACGTTGTCTATAGGCTTCTGGTACAAGCTCATTTGTAGCTAAAATGGCTTTTTTTCAGCTCCTCGTATTCCGCAGATGCTTCCTCTGATAGGGATGCAAATACCTCACTTGCCCTACCTACAAATTTCGTTTGGATCAACAAAACTCTCATTGCCTCTGGCCAGTGCATTTGTTTAGCTACCTTTTCAAATGAGTTGAAAAAGACTTCCACATCCTTGTCATCAAATTTAGATAATGCTTGTAGTCGGCTAGGCTTCTGACTACCTGGGGATTGCTCATCCTCACTCTCTTCCTCACTAACCCTACCCCCAACCTTTATTTCCCGCCTTCTACGCTGACTTTCTTTTTAAGTGTCAGTTTTAACTGTTTGAAAGCTGTCTCTTTCTTTCTCCTCTGCTGCTCTCTCTTTTTCTCTCTCTTCTGCTGCACTCTCTATTTTTCCTGTATTCTGCTTTTAATCGTAACTGAAACTGTTTCATTTCTGCTGCCCATTCCTTACCTCTCGCCGCTAAGTCAAGGTGTTTGCTTTGCAATTGAATTCTGACCTTCTGTATAGATTCTGATGGTTTGTCCAGCAAGTTTAATTGATGACTTACTGCTACAACTAACTCTCCTTTCCTCACAGAAGCAGGCAGTTCTGAATCCTGCTTCTCTACTAATTCATGCAACTTGTTCTTATTCATTTTCTTCAAAACTTCCAGTCACTGTATCCACATGCAGAAAGCTTCTGGCGACTGACAGAGCGATTGCTATCCTAAGCTTTGTCTACACAACAAAACCAAAACCCGCAATAAAGATAGAAGCACCTCACGCTTGCTGTTTAAAGTCCCGTAAAGAGCCCTCAATCTGTTATAGACTCGGCTAGACCACTTAAAATATTCTTAAGCAGGCAGCTCAGAGCATAACTTTGCAATTTGTTTCGGTAAGTGGACAATGAAAATTGCCAGGAGTAAGATAGCGAGGTTGTCAACTAAATTTTAAAACACAAAAAATCTTTGTTCACAAGATTACACAATGAAACACAAAGAACAGAATAAGACTTAATGATGCTGTTTCAAATATACACAACAGTCCAAATATGTAAACTCCCTTTAAAAACCAGTAGAAATGGAACACTTGCTTTCAGGTTGAGGTTGAAGGACAGAAAAGAGAGAGAGTTTCCGCATAGCTCCCTGTTGAATTTCCCAGCTCAAGACTCAACTGAAAATAGTTCATCTCAGCTCAGCTCGTTCCGCTAAAAAACAACTGACCATTCCCCATTCATTACACAGGTCCCTTCTAAAGCATGACCACTTTGGCTGTATGTTTCATCTGCTTCCATATATCATCTCTGTACGAAGCCAGACTGATCGGAGTCAGGCCCCATTTTAATGCCCCTCTGAAAACAATCAAAGACAGAGTCTCCTGGAGCCAAGGAAAAGCTTTGAAAGAAAAAAGCGACTAGCTTTGTGACAGAGAAGATGGGCTAGTTTTCTGTACGGAGGTCAGAAGCTGGTGGGATTGGCTAACTCTATCAGAATGCGATTGCTGTCAGATTTGTGAACAACAAGACGTTCAGTGCAGGGTCACAAACTAACTGCACATTGAGGCAGTGAAAGTTCATTCAGAACCTGGAGCTCTCCCTCAACCAACATGTGGGTCCACAGAGCTATGTAAACTATCATAGAATCATAGAGTCCCTTTAGCCCAAAATGGTTTATGCTGACCAAAATGTCCATCCGTGCTCACCCATATTTCCTGCACTTGGCTAATACCCTTCTCAAAGTTTCCTATCTATATATTTGTACAAACGTGAAGACGTGTATCGCAGAAAACACGTTATATTTCACGGTATCAACGTTTTGTTTTGGAAATACGGAGTGTTACTTCATAACACTCAAGTTTTAATGCAATCGGTTTTTAATATTTTGTAGTGATACAGATTAAGCAGTCATCTCCTTCACAGTCTCCTCATGATACCCCCACTGTAGGGATAGTCTGGTGAAACGCCATTACACTGTAGCAAGTGTTATAAAGGAGAGAAAATCTGTTCACATTTCTCCAAGTACTGTCTCAACAACACTTTACAACTGCAGGATGGTGTCTTCACTATTAGACTAAATCATTGTGTAATGAAGGACACCACTCATTTACTGTTCTGATTAATTACTGCTCCATATGAATTGTGTCAGTGACTCATTACCAAGGACCATTTCGCCTTCTCATAAATACAAAATAAGAAGGATGATATGTTTTACCAAATCATTTCATTGCCTTGTGAAGCAGAGCCAGACCAACAGCGGCATCACTATTGCCATTGGAGATGGTTGGAAATGTTAAGGAGGCAATGGCGTACGCTGTATTTTCTCTGGAATATTAACCCAGAGACCCAAGCAATGGCCCAGACCCCGGATTTGAATTCCACCTCAGCAAATGTTGGAATATTAATTCAATAAAATATGAGGAATTATGAATCAAATAAAACGATGAAGCCATTGTTGATTGTCCTACCTGGCAACTTTATGCCCTTGGTGGAAATCTACTATCTTCACCTAGTCGGGGTGACGTGTGCCTCCAGACCTACAGCAATGCGGTTAACTCTCAGCTGAAGTTTGCATTGGCCAAGCGAAGCACTCAGTTATATCACTCACCACAAAGTCTCAAAGAAATGAAACTGGACGGACCTCAGCACTGGCTACTTACAACTCACCGACTGCATTGTGTCAGAAAGGCAGCTCACCAACACCTTCTCAAGGACAATGAGGAAAGGGAATTTAACATTGACCTAGCATCCCATTATTGAATAGAAATAAATGATCACACTTTATCAAAGAGAAACAAAGAGACATAACTCACTTTAAACGGAGAGATTGATGTATGCCCTAAATTTGTATGATTTTCAGTAATATGGGAACAGGAGAAAAATATATAAAATTAATATCGTTTCTATTTTCATTCCAGCTGATCATCAACAATTCCTTTGTTTACTTCATTCTGTCTACGTGTCTCTTTCTACATCTATTCAACTCACTCCTTCTCCCTTCCACAACAGACGTCAATGTCACCAACATCAATTACACTATTTCCCAGCGAGGTTCAGTTCTGATATATGGTTAGTGGACTCGAAGTGCCAATTCTGTTTTTCTCTCGACCGGAAGCTGCTCATGTTGCTCCGTGTCTCTGGCAATTTCTCTTTTGCTTTTGTTTCTGATCTCGAGCGTCATGCTTCGTTTTATTTAGTGTTGTTATGACATGGGATGTCTGCATCACTTTCAAGGGCAGCATTTGTTGACCATCACCAAATGTCCTTTATTGTGATGTCATTCTTTCATCAGTATAGAGCCAAGCACATTGCTGTAGGTCTGAGTCAGACCAGATAATAATGCTAGATTTCTATCACCAAAGGATATCAGTGAAATAGATAAAATTATAGTCATAATGTTGGTGACGTAATGGTTGTTTTTAGTGAAACTCGCTTTTATTTTCAATTCCTGCATTTGAATATATGTTCTGACATCATCTTCCTAACTGACGCCCTTCTCTGCGACTATCTGTCCCAATCGACTTTGGAAAATTCTTGCTTTATATCATCAACAATTTAGAACTTTAGGTTTTAGACCTGGTTCATCCTTCTTCACCTCTACTTTGAAATTAATAGAATTATGATGACTTGCCCCACTGATGCACCCCACTGATATCTCAACCACCCCTTCCCATTTCTTTTTTTTCCAAGTGTAAGGTGACGTTTAGCTCATTCCCTTTGATGGAGAGCATTGGTCAAGCAGCTGCAGCGTTGTCACTGGGATTGTGGTCAGCAGAGTCTTCAACTCATTGGGTTGAATCTAACAATAATTTGTGTCAGTGACATTTTCATTGAGTGTGACAGAGGGATCGTCTGCACGTGGCTGAGTTAATTTCCTGATGCCATCTTATCGAACTCAAATCATTAACTACCCACCCCACCCCAACTTGATAAATGCGAAATAATGCATTTTGGAAGGTCAACCTTGAAAGTTGAGTATAAGATTAAAGAAAAGTTTCTTGGCAGTGTGGAGGAACAGTGGGATCTTGGTGTGCAGGTACATCGATCCATTAAAATGGCCACCCAAGTGGACAAGGTTGTTAAGAAAGCATATGGTGTTTTGACTTTCATTAACGGGGGGATTGAGTTTAAGAACCGTGAGATCTTTTTGCAGCTCTATAAAACTTTGGTTAGACCGCACTTGGAATACTGTGTCCAGTTCTGGTTGGCCTATTGTAGGAAAGATATGGATGCTTTGGAGAGGGTTCAGAGGAGTTTTATCAGGATGCTGCCAGATCCACACCCCCCACCAACCCAACCTCCACCCCCGGCACCTTCCCCTGCAACCGCAGGAAATGTAAAACTTGCGCCCACACCTCCACACTCACTTCCCTCCAAGGCCCCAAGGGATCCTTCCATATCCGCCACAAGTTCACCTGTACCTCCACACACATCATCTATTGCATCCGCTGCACCCGATGTGGCCTCCTCTATATTGGTGAGACAGGCCGCTTACTTGCGGAACGCTTCAGAGAACACCTCTGGGCCGCCCGAACCAACCAACCCAATCACCCCGTGGCTCACCACTTTAACTCCCCCTCCCACTCCACCGAGGACATGCAGGTCCTTGGACTCCTCCACCGGCAGAACACAACTACACGACGGCTGGAGGAGGAGCGCCTCATCTTCCGCCTGGGAACCCTCCAACCACAAGGTATGAATTCAGATTTCTCCAGCTTCCTCATTTCCCCTCCCCCCACCTTGTCCCAGTCGGTTCCCTCAACTTAGCACCGCCCTCCTAACCTGCAATCCTCTTCCTGACCTCTCCGCCCCCACCCCACTCCGGCCTATCACCCTCACCTTGACCTCCTTCCACCTATCCCACCTCCATCGCCCCTCCCCCAAGTCCCTCCTCCCTACCTTTTATCTCAGCCTGCTTGGCTCTCTCTCTTATTCCTGATGAAGGGCTTATGCTCGAAACGTCGAATTCTCTATTCCTGAGATGCTGCCTAACCTGCTGTGCTTTGACCAGCAACACATTTGCAGCTGTGATCTCCAGCATCTGCAGACCTCATTTTTTGCCTGGAATGGAGGGCTTACATTAGGAAGAGACGTTGACTGAGCTTGGATTTGTTTCATTGGAAAAAAGAAGGAAGAGAAGGAACCTAATTGTGGTGTACAGGATAACGAGAGGCATAGATATAGTTGATAGCCAGAGACTATTTCCCAGGGCAGAAATTGTTAACACGAGGGGTCATAGTTATAAGCTGGCTGGCGAAAAGTATAGAGGGGATGTCAGAGGCGGGTTTCTTACACAGAGAGTTTTGAGAGCATGGAATGTGTTGCCAGCAGCCGTTGGGGAAGCGAGGTCATTGGGGATATTTAAGAGACTGCTGGACATGCACCTGGTCACAGACATTTGAGGATTCGTACATTCGGTTTGCCTCACAAGAGGGTCAATGGATAGCACAACATCGTGGGCTGAATGGCCTGTTCTGTGCTGTACTGTTCTGTGTTCAATGTTCTATGTTCTATGTTCTATGGTTAGAGTGATTCAACACAAAGAAGATGGTTGTAGTTCTTGGACATTCACCACCTCAATCCCGGAACATGTCCGAGGGAGATCCACAGCATAAGCATCCTCAGTTGGACCTCAATGTCTTTCCCCCCATCATAAGCTCAGAAGTGGGGAAGGTCAATGAAGATCACACAATGTTCGGAATAACATGTCCTCCCTCAGCTCCTGGAGCAGTCTGTGTCCATGTGCAGCAAGACGGTAAGATTCATGCAACAGTACTGCGGGGCACTGTGCATTACCACAGTAAAGGGAAAAGTTCATTCAGCACCTTAAGTGCACTTCACAGGAATGTAAGGAACTCATTCAGCCCATTACACTATTGGATAAGAATAGGGATACCCCATTTAATCCCTCCTGCCTATTACTCAGGAAGAGAAGGAGCCCAGTCAAACACATTGATCTATTAAACAGGAACCAGGAATTGCCCAATCAGGCCCTTGAGCTTCTCCCCTAACACCAGGAGGCGGCAATTGAGGCCCTCAAGCCCCTTGTACAGAAATAGTAGGATGTTATCGACGCCCCAACATGCCTACCAATGAAGCAGAGACTGCACGGATAGACTGCTCCATGGTGTTTCTCCTGGCTACATTGATACCTCAATGTGGTTTGCTGCAAGTGAAGAGGGAAGACAAATGTTTCATGTGAAGTCTCAATGAAGTATCTTCCATCTCTGAGAAGATAGACTTGTGTTCTCTATGGAGAGCAGAAGCTAATGCGAATGGCTAACTCTTTCAGATTAAGGCATTGTAGCTGCTGACAGATTTGTGAACAATGTTGCGCTCAGTGCAGGGTCATGCACCAACTACATCCAGAGGTCGTTAGAGTGCAGTCAGAGCCTGAAGCTCTGTCCCAACCAACATGAGAGCTCCACAGAGCTACATAAACTATCGAGAAGCACGTATCTTGGGGAAAATGCAATTTCTCATGCCAGCAATGTCTTTCAATGGAAAGAATGTTTGTTTGTCCATGATCTTCAGGTTTCAATGCAGTCAACTCTTATTCTCTCACCTTGCAACAAATTAAGCATCCATTTCCTTCACACTCTCTTCATGTTACCATCTTCCAAGAGAGTATTGTGATAAAATCGCTTTGAACTGCCTCTATGACAAAGGAGAGATAGTCTGTCCACAAAAGTCCAAATGCTGCCTCAACAACATTCCACAACTCCCGCAAATAATTTATTTTGTAATTAAGGCTGGCATTTCATTTCCTGTCTTGATTAATGGATGCCCTGTATGAATTCTGTTCATGACTAATGACCAAGGACATCCAAATCCTTTTTGTCAAAAGCAGTTCCCAACCTCTCACCTTCTAATAAATACAACATTTAAAGGACTGTATGAGTTGTTCACATTCAAATCACTTTTCTGTGTTCCAAATAGCGCTGTTCCAAGAACTGATGCATGTGATACCCAATTAGTCGTGGCCTTCTGTCCAAAGGAGGACCCTAGCTTCTGTGTTCACTCCATCATCCAATTGTCAATCCATGTAGGACATCTCCCACTTACCCAAGGACTTTAACTTCGTCACTCACCTGTGCGTAACCGTGTCAACATTCTTCTGAAAATCCAAATGCACCGTTCACCCTAGTTCCCACTCGTCGATGTCACAATCAACATCCTCCATAAACTCCAGTACATTTTTCAAAGATAGTTTTCCTGTCCTGAATCTAGGTTGACGCTGCTTAATCATATCATTGTTCTCCAATGATCTATTTATCATTAATTCCAAAAAATGCTCAAAATTTCCTCACTCATGACATAATCTTATCCCCCAGTTGGTTTCCTGTTTTCATCCTCCGTCCTGTTGTATACAGATATATTGTCGTAGTGGACGCTTTCCAGTCTGAAGGATCCTTTACAAAGTCTAAAGAGCTTTGACCACCCTCATATAATTAAGGAAAAGGCAGGAGAGAAGGAACGCTATTGACCCATTCTGTCTGCAACCGCTCCGAAAAGAGTTAACCAGCAAGCTCAATTCTCCAACCCGATCGTTGTAGCCACTAAATTCATCACTCATCCGTTCCAGCAGCTTACCAACCTTCAACACAATGAGTTTTTCCAGTATTTCAACTTTACTAATTCTAAATTTCCTGAAGTTCCTCGGTTTCGCAGTTACCCTGTTCTCTAATATTTCCAAAACGATTTTCTGTTGCTTCTTTTGTTTGGACAGAACAAATGTACTCTCCTCACCGGACAGAGATGGCCTCTGTCACCTTGTGAATATGTGAGAGGATGGCATAATGGATAGGTCCCCCATTCCTGCCTGGCAAGTACCTGAATCAAAATGGTTGATGGGCATTTTGAGTGCAGTCCTCTCCCTGGTGTGAGACTGCACAGCTCTGTGACCTCCTCATTGTTGAAATAAACTGGCTTCACTCTTTGCACCTGGGAAAGGCATATTTGGAAATAGTTGTAGAAATCTCAGAAAGATTAGCACAGTGCCCTGGTCCTCCCCACACAGTCTCCGCAGACCCAGATACACTGTAAAATATATCCCCGTACCTTGCACAGAGTAGGCACACCCTCTAGTCACCCTGAATGAATGCAGCAGCTGACAACAAAAACTCAAGAAAACCAACCAGAGAACCTACACTGACTTTCCAATGTCAGGAGCAAGTCAATATTACATAAATGGCACACCCACTCAATGTAGAAGATGCCCACCATTTCACTGTTTCTATTACTGGCTGATAAACTGTTACATTTCAGTGTAGTCCCTGACATATGAGTAGTTCTTCTCTCCATGGAAATAGTTGACAATGTAACTGCACAATTTTCTGTACCTCAGTCATGATAAAAACAAGACCGCTATTGATGGGGAGTGGGGGGGGGGGGGGTGGGGCGGTGGGGGTGATGCTCGGGGAGGTGATGGTTCAACGGCATTTTCACTAGACTATAAATTCTGAGATTTCTACAAATATTTCCCAATGCTATGCCTTTCCCAAGTGTTGACGCAAACCCGGTCTTCAATCCCGCCACAGCAGATGGTGGAATTTGAATTCAATAAAATATTTGTAATTAACAATCTAATGAAATATTGATGTTGGCAAAACTAAGAACAACTAGCTCACTAGTGTCCTTCAGGGAAGGAAATTTCACTAGTCTGGCCTACATGTCATTCCAGACCGTCAGCAGTGCAGACTCTCAAAGGCTCTATGCAATGGCCAAGTCTGATATTCAGTTATACACTACAGGGTCTCCAAGAAGTGAAACTAGACAGACCTGAGTACGGCCAGTCTCCAGCACGTCGAAGTGCAGTGGTTCAGAGAGGCAGTTCCCAGCACTTTCTCAAATCAACTCGGCAAGTTAAATAAATGCTGGCCCTGCCAACAACACCCATTTCACATTAATAAAGAAAAGATGACCACACCCAGGATGGAGATATAGAAGGGACAGAACTCCCTTGAAACAGGGACTTGGATATGTATCTACATGGGCATGATACTCAGGAATATGGGAAAAGGTGGAAAGTAAGTGAAAATGATTTCCCAATTTATTTCCATTTCAGCTGATTATCCACAGTTACTTTGTTTATTTTTTCTGTCTCTATTTCTCCATATATTCAACTCAACCCACCAACACATATTACACTTTTTCCCAGCTGCTTTCATGTTTGATGCATGGTGAGTGGACTCAAAATGCCAACTCTGCTTTTCTCTTGACGGAGGCTGCTAAACCTACTCTGTTTCCCCAGCATTCTGTTTCCTTTTGGTTCAGAAACCCAGTACCTTTCCTTGTTTGATTTAACCTTGATTTTTGTTCCTGTATGGGGCATTGGCCCATTCAGTCCATCTTGACCCTCTGCAGAGCATTGCACCCAGACCCACCTCATACCCAATTCCTGAATTTCCCATAGCTAACCCGACCCCTACCCTGTCTCTGCGTCTCCCACAGCTAACACACCTAGCTGCACATGATGGGTAGTTTAGCATGGTCAATCTATTGAACCTGTGTGCACTGTGGGAGGAAACTGAATCTGACAGAGGTGAGAATGAGAGGTATGAGCAGAATGAACAGACAGCAGCTGTTCCCCTGAGTAAAAGGATCAAAAACAAGGGGGAGCATGTTTAGAATGAAAGACAAGACATGAAGAGAGGATTTGTGGAATTGTTTTGAACCCAGACGATGGTTTGAGTCTAGAATACATTGCCTGAGAGGGTGGATAAGGAAGGAAACCTCACAAACTTTTAAAGCATTTATATCAGCACTGGATGATGCAGACTCGATGGCCTTGTCTTTAATGCATGATTTCATGTTGTGGCAGCCATGAAAGCTCTGACATATTCTGAAGCAGCAACCAATGAGACTTGTTGGTTTGTTCCATCGAACTGTGCTCAGTAGGTCGCGAGATTACAAACCAGCATCATCCCATGGAGTATCCGTACTTACTCAATCTAGGACAGCCCATACATCTCTGAAAACATCCATGTTAATTCACACGTTCAGTGCAAGAATCGTCCAACGACAGCAACAGCATTATTTCAGCTGTTTAACACCATTATTTTCAGGACATCAATAACATAGAAATAGACTTCACTTCATTATGATAAAGACTTCTCGTGTAAGGTTGTTATTTCTCTGAAGAATAATAAAGTCCTTCTCATATATTCACATTGACAAAGAGTTCGATTTCCTGCGAACTGTTCATCACAATATGGCAGCTTGTGTAAAAGTCCATCTCCCAGCAGTAATATTTACTCCCAGTTAAACAGCACATAAGATGCCCAGCTGGCACTACCTCTCAACAGCCTCTTGGATGGACCAACACCAACTGGACTGGAATGTCTCAAGGGCAATTAATGCTGGTATCGCTTCATAAAAATTCCAAAGAAACTAAAAAGACAAATCGATTTTTGATAATTATTAAACAATTAGGACATCTTATTGATCCGATGAGTTTGTCACTGTCGTTGAAGTTATGTGATCTATTTCTGTTGAAATCATTTCGTGCATATATTGAAAAACAAAAGCTCAGGTCACAGATACAAGGTAACGCAATATTTAAACACAAAATGCCAGGAAATAGTAGGCTATAGATCTACAGGTAACCGGGAATAATGTAGTTTGGTGTTTTCTATCTGGCATAGAAGTATTGGGCTGTTTGTATGTTGTATCAGTCTACCACTTTAATTGTTGGAAACAGAGAATGTGGTCTCACTATTTCCCTAGCTTGTGAGCATCAAATAGTGAGGAATACGATCTCCAAGGGCACATAGGATTTGAAGCTATATCATTCTCCCTTCGCTATCAAAGTGTTAAGAACCCCGTTTCTCTCTTTGTTACATACCTGTTAGTGTTCCTGCACCACAAGAACCCCTGAGCTCTATCACCATATTCTAAATATAAATTAAACACAGGCAACAGAATGCTGGCTTTGGTAATGAAACACACCTCACAAGAACAACTGAAAGGAATCTGCTGTATTAAAGTTATCCATTCGACCTAATCTGATTTCTAAAGCAGTTTCAAGCGAGGCTTTCCCTTTGTCCTGTGCTCCTGACTTCGCAACAACATCATGATTCTTTCTCAAGTTCTTTTGGGTGCCGTTTAAAAGTCACACATGGAAAGCTGTGCCCAATAATCTGAAAGGAAAAGTCTTCATGTTCATGACAATCGTGTCATAATTTTTTCAGTATCTAAAGACATCAAAAATGTAGAAACTAGCATTAGGAGTAAGGAATAAAAACAGATCCATCATGTGATAAGATCGTGGATGATCTGATTGTGACCTCAATCACACATTCCTCCTTTGCCTTTACAATGTTAGTGCGTCTCTCTTAGTCAAGAATCTGCCTGCTTCTGCCTTAGGAATAATCAATGTCTTATCCTGCATCGTTCTCTTGGAAGAGAATTGTACAAAGACACAACACTCTGAGAGGATGACATCAAATCACTATCTTCTTAACGGAGACATTTTTCAGTTTTATAGTCCATCCACTCATGGTAATCTCTCACACAAGCTGGAATATTGTTTTAGAATTCAACTTGAAAAGATGACTTGGAATATTCTGAGGTTAAACAAGATCACATGTTGTTCGCCCAAACCCCAGCAGATCAAGAGACAGTCATTTCAAGATTTCAGGAGAAAATAAACACTCCTCTCAGGAGACAACTGAGTGAATCTTCTTTGGATTGCATTTCATATCATTGTGGCCATTGCTCTCTCGATGTGGTTACACCGCTACATTGTAAATCTGCGGAACATCGTCCCTACTTTTAAATGTATTCTGTTTCAGAAAGTTTCAACACTTATCTTACCTCCTTAAGAATTTGATGTATACGTAAGATTTTGCTTTGTAATCCAGGTGCCCGGCTCCTCTGTGCCTAAAATCTCTCCATTGAAATAATACTTATTTCCATTCAACCCGCCAATATCTTTCAGCACAGACACATTTTTTTCTGACTATGTTCCATGCACTAATACTTGCCTGTTCACTTGACCCACCTTAATCTCGTTATAGGCTCATGTCCTCTTCATGAACAGTTTCAAGTTTGTATTCTTCCGTAATACAGACAGAATATTTGGCCAAAGAAATTCACTGTGGCCATATTGCAAATAATTGACAATGAAATATTATTACTCCATGTCTAAACTATAAATTTGAGACAATGCTAAAGTGCTTTGCAGTCGCATCACTCAGTTCCATTACTTAAAATAGAGTCAGATGGTGGGGAATGTGTGTGGGTAGAATTGAGGAACTGTAAAGTTGAAAAACCGTAGTTGGAGTTATATACAGGTCTACAAATCATAGTCAGAAGCTGAGGCGCATGATAGACGAGGAGATAGAAACAATATGTAGGAAAGGCAAAGTTACAGTGACTGGAGGGATTTCAATAGGCAGGTGGACTGGGAAAATCAGTTGTAGTGGTTTGCAAGGAAAGGAATTTGTGGAATATCTACCAGATGGCTTTTTGGAACAGCTAATGGTGAAGGCAATGAGGGAACGGGCAATACTGGATTTAGAGCTGTGCAGTGAGGCAGACTTGATAAGGAAGCTTAAGGTGAAGGAACCTTCGGAGGCAGTGATCATAACATGATTGAACCTACTCTTCAATTTGAGAGGGAGAAAGTAGAATCGGAGTTAATTTTACAGCTGAATAAAGGCAGCTTCAAATACACAAGGGAGGAGCTGGGTAGAATTGACAGGGAGAGGAGCCGAGCAGGAAAGACAGTGGAAAAATAATGGCGGGAGTTTCTCGGAGCAATTTACGAGTCAAAGCAGAGATTTATCCCAAGGTAAAAAAAAAATGCATTGTACAGCGAGGATGAGGCAACCATGGATGACTGGGATGGTCATGGCTAAAGTAAAAGAAAAATAGAAAGCAGATAACATAGCCAAAGGCAGTGGCAATCCAGAGGATTTGGAAGCTTTCAAAGAACAGATGGCAATAAAATAAGAAATAAGGACGGACAAGATTAAATACGAGGCTAAACTATCCAGCGATATAAAGGACAACTGTAAGAGTTTCTTCAGACATATTAAGGGCAAAAGAGAAACAGAAGTGGATATTGGGGCACTGGAAAATGACACTGGAGAGATAGTCGTGTGGAACAAATAATAGATGAGAAACTGAATAACTATTAAGAGAGTTCGCATAGAAGTGGCAGATGGAGCACAACTTGGGAAAGTGCGAGGTGATGCACATTAGTAGGAACAAGACAGGCGTGGGCTACTTTATAAGTGGAGAGAATTGTCAGAAGTCTGAAGGACAAAGAAAGTTCCGAGTTCCAGACCAGGATTGTCTCGAGATAAACTTGCAGGTTGAGTCAGCAATTAGGAAGGTATTGTATCTGGCGCACAGTGTTTTTGAAATCTTATATTCAGCAAAAGAACTGAGTTAACTCTTCAAACGATATTTGTTTATTGAACACAATTAATATTATGGCAATAAATGTATTATAATGCAATGACAAACTCTACAAATTATCTTATGCTTTAACTTAACTTTGGATAATCACAAACCACCCCACTAGAATTTGACCGGGCTCGACTTGGTGATATCTTCTTGTTCTTCTGATGGTCTTGGAGGTGTCTTCGCTTTCCGTGGTTATTCTCGAGTTACTGCACTGTGTGGGGTTTTGAGGTGATTTTATACTTCGAAGTCTTCTCGCCATTTTGGGAAGGTAATGAGGATCTGTCAATGGAATGATCAGGTTCATTTACCCTGATCAATCAGACTCAACCATGGGTTGGCTCAAGGGCAACATTCCCTTGTCCCATTCAGGTCCAACTTCAGGTGAGTATTACAGGGTCTGGAGCTGTCAGGTTTGTTTGTAAACCATCTGTGTGTAACTGCAGCCTGTCTGGATTCTGCAGCATGTGGATTATCACAGAGACTTTAGTCAAGGCTGGGATCCATTTCCCAGTATGCATTAATCATTGTTCATTTTTGTAACTCCATGGTTAATTTACTATTGCCCATCGTAAGATTATTCTTTCAGGTGGACCGCCCGGTCAGAAAGGCAAATACAGTGATGGCATTTATTTTGAGAGGACTTGAATATTAAACAGGGATGGATTTCTGAGCTTCGATCAGATTCTGGTCAGACCACATTGGAGTATTATGTACCGTTTTGTGCCCATAACTAAGGAAGGTTGTACTGTCCCTGGAGCGTGTTCAGAGGAGATTCATAAGAATAGTCCTAGGATTGAAAAACTTAACATTTGAGCTCTCTGGGTCTATACTCGCTGGAGTTTATAAGGATGAAGGGGGATCTAATTGAAGCATTCAGAATACTGGTTGCCAGGTCAGAGTAGATGTTGTGAAGCTGCTTTCACTGTTAGGAGAGAAAGGACCCAAGGACATAGCCTGAGAGTCAAAAGAAGACCTTTTAGAACGGAGATAAGGAGAAATGCCTTCAGTCTGAGAGTGGCGAATCTATGGTAGAATGGCAACTTCCTTCCCTGAAGGTCATTAATGAACCAGGTGAGTTTTTCTTGTCAATTAATTCATAACCATCATCCGCCCCTTACTTCCAGATTTGAAGTCACGCTCCACCATTTGCTGTGGCAGAATTTGAACCCAGATCACCAGAACATTATCTGAGTTTATCACATAAGAATTCAGTGATAACACCACGAGGCCATTGACTTGCCCAATCCTCCACAGTGTGACTAACGTGTGCATTATGTTATGCCCTATGATTTACCTTCATGTTATCTTTGACTTCCTTCTCAAGATATGAATGATTTTTCCCCGTTATGCAATTCCTCTTCGGTCTTTAGTATCTCCCTAATTATGTGTCAAATTTGTTCAGCTGTCCTGTCTTTGACTGCTCTTTTCTCCCCCCCAGTCCACCCAGACCAAATCCTTCCTTAGGCCAGTATAATTATTATTGCCTAACCCTAAAACTCTCATGTATGACTCAGTCTTCACTCTTTCAATCTGAATGTGAAACTCCAGCAAGTTGTGGTTACGATTTACAAGGCAAAGTTCATCCACCAATCCTTCCCTGTTACATAACATTAAATCTAAATTAGCCCATTCTCTGGTTGGTTCCATGACATTCTACTCTCAGAAATAGTCTCTCATGCACGCCATTAATCTTTATTCGAAGATATCTTTGTCGAGATGATTAACTGAGTTAATTTGCATGTTCAAATCACCCATAGTTACTGGTGTGCCCTTGTTACAAACCCCCACGCTTTTCTACCTCCGAAGTACTTTGGGGGAACGGTGGCTGACAATTCGTCTTCCCAAGGGGTTTCTTCTCTGACTTTTATTTGCACTGAGACGGATTTCAAATAGTATTTGGCACAAAACTTATTTGTAAAGATCTGAGTTCCCACTCACACGAACAAGTGTTTATTTTTTTTTGTCTAACCACGTTTCACAGTAAATATCGACGATTTAAGAAGGCTAAAAGTGGTCATGAGACATCGTTAGCAAACAGGGTTGAGGAAAATACCAAAAACTTTATTTTCGCCTATAAGCAACAAGAGAGCAACTATAGAACTGTTTGGCCTACACAAGGACAAAGGAAGAAAGTTATGCATGGAGTCAGATGAAAGGGGTGAGATTCGTAACAAGTACTTTGCATCTGTATTCACCGAGGAGAGGGACATGATGGATCTTCAGGTTAAGGATAGATCTTTGAGTACTCTGGGTCAAGTCGACATAAAGAGGGAGGAGGTTTTGGATATTCTAAAAGGTATTAATGTAGACAAGCCCCCAGGTCTGGGTGGGCTCTACCACATGTTAATCAGGGAATTGAGAGAGGAAATAAGTGGGGCTTCAACATATATTTTTGCAGGATCCTTGAACATTGGTGAGGTACCGGAGGACTGGAGAATTGCTAATGTTGTCCCCTTGTTTAAGAAGGGTAGCGAGTTTAATCGAGGCAATTATAGACCAGCGAGCCTGACGTCTGTGGTAGCTAAGCTGCTGGAGAAGATACTGAGGGACTTGAGTAGGGTGTTTTGTTAGGTTCCCCGTAGTAGGCTGATGGAGTAGGTGAAGTCGCATGGGTTTCAGGGTGTTCTAACTGGATCGATAGAGAACTGGCTGGGCAACATGAGATAGATAGTAGTAGCTTAAGGGGATTTCTCAAAATGATTGCCTATGACCAGTGGTGTGCAACAGCGATCCGTGCTGGGACCGCTGTTGTTTGTGATATATATCAATGATTTGGAAGAAGGTATTGGTTGTCAGATTAACAAATTTGCAAATGACACCAAGATTGCTGGAGTAGCAAATCCTGAAGGGGACTGTCAGAGAATACAGCAGAATATAGATAGATTGGGGAGATGGGCACAGAAATGGCAGATGGAGTTCAATCTGGGCAACTGCGAGATCATGCATTTTAAAGATCCAATTCAAGCGTGAACTATACAGTAAACAGAAAAGTACTGGGGAAAATTGACGTACAGCAAGATCTGGGTGTTCGAGTCCATTGTTTCCTGAAGATGCCAGCACAGATGAGTAGAGTGGTCAAGGCGGCATATGGCATGCTTTCTTTCATTGGATCAGGTGTTGAGTACAAGCATTGGCAGGTCATGTTACAGGATGTTGCCTGGGATGGAGGGTGCTTGTTATGGAAAGAGTTTGGGTAAATTAGGATTATTTTAATTTTAAAGACAAAGGTTGAGGGGGACCTGATAGATGTCTACAAAATCAAGAGCGATCGAGACAGGGTGGATACCAAGCTTCCCGCCACATTGTGAATTCTAGACCCCTAGTAATTGAGTTCCAAATTGAGAAGGGAAACATTTAGGGCCTGAGGGATATATGTGGAAGGTTCTTTACACATAGGGTGGTGGCAATCTGGAATGTGATGCCAGCGGAGGTGGTGGGGCAGGAACGATAGTATCATCTGCCAGATACATGAATGGGCAGGGAGCAAATGGATACAGGCCCTTAGAAAATAGGTGGCAGGTTTAGAAAATAGGGGATCTGCATCAGCTCAGGCTTGGAGGGCCGAAGGGTCTGTTCCTGTGTTGGAATGTTCTTTGTACTTTATCATTCATTCTAAAAATTGCAAGTTTTCAACTAATTGTATGCTACACTTTTATAATATAATTTTTTTGACAGTGCATATCAAATTATTGTCATTGCTAAATTAGAGTCACTGAGTCATAGAGATGTACAGCATGGAAATAGACCCCTCCGTTCAACTCATCCATGCTGACCAGATATCCCAACCCAATCTAGTCCCACCTGCCAGCACTCAGCCCATATCCCTCTAAACACTTTCTATTCATATCCCCATCCAGGCGCCATCTAAATGTTGCAATTGTACCAGCCTTCACCACTTCCTCTTGCAGTTCATTCCGTACACATACCACCCTGTGTGTGAAAATGTTGCTCCTTACGTCACTTTTATAATTTTCCTTCCCAACCTAAACCTATGCCCTCTCGTTCTGGACTCCCCCACACCAGGGAAAATACCTTGTCTATTTCCCCATTCATTCCCCTCATCATTTTATAAACCTCTGTTAGGTCACCCCCTCAGCAGCCGCGTTCCAGAGAAAATATCCCTAGCCTATTCACCCTCCACTTATAGCTCACACCCACCAAACTTGGCAACACTATTGTAAATCTTCTCATGTCGCATTTTTGCCTTCCTAATTTCCCTGTTTAGTATACTCCAACTTCCTTTCTACTCTTCTAAGGATTCACTCGATCTATCCTGTCTGTACCTGACATGTGCTTCCTTCTTTTTCTTAACTAGACCCTCAATTTCTTTAGTCATTCAGCACTCTCTATAACTCCCCGCCTTTCTATTCGCCCTAACAAGAACATACTGTCTCTGGACTCTCGTTATCTCATTTCTGTACGCTTTTCATTTTCCAGCCATCCCTTTCCCCGCGAACATCTGCCGCCATCAGCTTTTGGAAGTTCTTGCCTAATACCATCAAAATTGCCCTTTCTCCGGTTTAGACCTTCAACTTTAAGTTCTGGTCTATACTTTTCCATTGTTTTTTTAAAACTAATAGAATTGCTGGCAAATAGCTGAAGCTCACACATTTCAGTGAGAAATTAAAGCAATTGTTTATATTTAAATGTGTAAGAATGATAAGAAGATTTGCTTATTCAATCATTTGCTTACTCTGAATATGCAATCAGTCAGAGGTCAACCACTTGGCAAATCAAAGAGCAACAATGTATACATTTGAATACTGAGATTCAATGTGTCATTGTGATCAGCAAAATGGTCAGACAACATGATCTTTTTCGATACTCAACAAAATGTACATTTTTTTCCTTTGAATCATAAAAGCATGTTTGGTGTTTAAAATTTAATTCTATCAATGTAGAATCAACGTAATTGTCTTCAGAGATGGTGCAGTTATTGTTCAGTTGAATAATTTTAGCTCATATCTGATTATTGCCCAATGCACAAACATGGCAAACTCCTGATTATTGCTCAGGTCAGTAAACCCATCGCTTTACATCATGACCGACATTAAAATAGGATTCCAAAATGCCTGAATTCGGGTACAGTGCTCCTGTACCTTACAGGGGCCTGTGGCACTGAGTGAGACACTGGCCTGCTCCTGAATCTGACCAGACAGTTTCCAACATAGGTCAGGGAAGTCATTCAAACATTCCCTCACAGAGATCTATTCGGAATGCAATTCGGACAGGAGGAAACTAGCCAACAGCCTATCACTGCTCTTAGTGTAGGTACAATTGCTTTTCAAATTAGATACCATTGACTGACCAGGAACCAGATGTTATAAATCCGTCCTCATTCAGAGCCTCGCCCAGGGAGCAGATGTATGGTCATGGAGTGTCAGAATCACACCACACAAATTACTTATGGTGATGACATCTGGCTTGTCCCCCAGACTCCATAACATCTGCCCTCTGGACCAGACACTGGGTGAAAACGTTCACAATTGACAGTCTTCTGCAGCATCTTCTGTCTCACAGTGAACCCTCTGAAACTATATCCAATAAATGTACCTTCACATTCACCAGTATCAAAATGAAATTATACATGTCTGTGGATGGTCAGATACTAATCCATAGGTCACCCAGCAGAATGTATCTGAAGAAACCAGGAGCAAACAGCAAGCCAATAATCATTTTAATAACTGAACTTGGTGGATATTTTCTGGTCTAGGTAACCACACATATTGTGCTGTCACTCAGGTGAATATAACAAAGCACACCATAACTGGATGTCTAGGTCTTATGTTCCTTCCCAGCTTCCTGACCCGGTACACCTCACTCCCTCGCACACCTCACTCCCTCAAACATTCACCAACTGATGAGAATCCACAAACTGAATGAAACTTGGCACATAAAACAGTACAGCACATTAGAGCCCTTCAGCCCTCAATGTTCTGCTGGCCTTTTATCCTACTCTAAGATCAGACTAACCGACATAACTTTCAATATAATAACTTTCATTTGCTGTTCCAAGAATCTTCTTAACTATCTCTAATGTATCTGACTCAACAACCACTGCTGGTGGTGCATTCCTGAATATTCTCTGAATAAAGAACCTATCTCTGACATCTCCTCTAAACCTTCCTCCAGTCACCTTCAAGTTATGCTCCTTAGTGATAGCCATTTCTGCCAGGGGAAAAGGTTCTGGCTATCCACTCTGTCTCAGTCTCTCAATATCTTGCACACCTCTATCAAGTCACCTCGCATCTTTCTTCACTTCAGTGAGAAAAACTCACTCCCTCAACTTTTCTTCCTAAGACATATCCTCCTGCGAAGGGCTTATGCTAAAACATCGACTTTCCTCTGCCTCAGATGTGGCCTGACTTGTTATGCTTTACCAGCGCCACACATTGACGTACGTAAATTAATTGGCGACAAGAATATGTCAGGGGCGAGGAATCCTGCAGAAATAACTCACTTCATGATCTCCGAAAGCCTGTCCCCCATCGATAAGACACATGTTGAATATGGGTGTGATGAAATACCCCACCCCCCCATTTCCCTGGGTGAGTGCAGCTTCACCCCTCCATCTACTCACACTCAGTAGCAGAAATTCCTGCCATCTACAATGTGCTCTGCAGAAATTTCCCAAAGCTCCTTACAACGTACTTCTGAAGTCTGATCATCAAGAGAGACAAGGGAAGCAGATACATGGGACCCCCACCATGTTCGTGTTCTGTTCCAAGTCACCCACCATCCTGATTGGGAATTATATTGCTGTTCCTTCAGTGTCACTGTTTCAAAGTCCCTCCCGAATGGTATTGGAAATCTAACTACAACACATGTACTGCAGTGGTTCAGTGCAGCAGCTCACCATCACCTTCTCAAGGGCAACAAGGGACTAACAATAAATACTGACCCAATCATATTCTATGAATAAATTAAAATGAAAAATATTGTCCAAACATGCCCAATGCTTGATACTATGCTTTGGGTTTTGTGAGCTCAGGCTGGTTGGGTTCAGTCCGTAACTTGCTTGTTGTGAACAGCTGAAGGGATAATCTGTCAGCCTCTCAGAGGCTTGGCCTAAATACCGAGCATCACACAGGCATTGACATTCAGACCCAACATTACTGAGCTCTGAGATAGACATAAGCAATTCAAACTGTACTCATATCTGACTAACATGTTTAAACACACTGTGTTATTGTCACCACAAAAATGATTATGAGTGTGTATTACCAGAGAGAAAGTGAGGACTGCAGATGATGAAGATCAAAGTAAAGAAAATGTGGTTCTCAAAAAGCACAGCCGTTCAGGCAGCATCTGAGGAGCAGGAGAGTCGACTATTGGTTCACAACATTAAGACAAAGGAAAATAATTGCATATTTTCAAAGTTCCTGCACTTAACAATAATGTGGCCTTGGGTGTGGGAATGAGATTCATCATTCCAATGCTCCTTACTGTGAGTTGTAAACTGTTTTCATCATATTGTTGTTATAAAAGTGAACGGAATAAATGGGTGGATTTTGTGTTCTTGGACAATCTAAAGGTTGGTATTATGAAAGGATGTTGGACCTTCAGTAAAGGGACTTTGCTGTTAATGGTTAGAACAATGCTGCAAACATTTACACAGAAATTTCCAGCTCAGGTCACACACAAGGACGTTGGGCTGGGATCATCCTGTGCATTGATGGAGCTGTAGAATTCTGTTTGGATACTGACATTGTGGGACTAACATACACTGGATATCAGTTATGAGGGATTCAATGTAAGATGCCATCACCTTTATAACACCTTCATTCAGGATCGAGTGCAAGGTGCAGAATTACAGAGATTAGGAGGCACACAGAAGTAATATACTAGTAAGACATGGTTGTTTACAGGTCATTGTTACAAATGTTGAACTGCGTCTGGACCAGCGCCATGTGCTAGTCCATTTAACAGTCTGCACCACACACATCTCCCTGTTGTTCAGGTATGTCTCTAACCAGACTATTGTGAGGGATTGTGTGAGTAACTGCCAAGCTCCAGTTTGGAAGCTCTCTGGACAGATTGTGGAGATGGCCAGTGTTTCGGAGGTCGCGGTGAGGGCCAGTAAAACTGTGTTCGAGTTCAGGCATTTTCTCAAAGTCATTTTCAACAGCTTTGCTGCCTGCAAGATGGGGTGTTCACTGATCTGAACATGAATCGGCTGTTTACTACTGTCACTGAATTGTGTAATAGTTAGGTGTGCGCTCTGGTAAATCAATTATTGTTCACTTCAATAGGTCTCAACTAAAAAATAATGATGTTTGGTTTATGTTAAAATATGTAAGAAACAAAGTGATATTAACTCTTCTTTATACAGAATGTAAAAGTGACCTGTTGTATATTTCCCACAGACTAATCAAGTAACAATCAGATATTGTCTGGAAAACAAGATTATGTGAACAGGATTATGTCCCAGACAACATCACCATCCTCTCTGGTAGGTTCTGTCCCACTGAAAGGGCACAGTCAGGCAGAAGAGGGCAGCTCTTTGGCATAGAATCAACATAGGGCAGCATGGTGGCTCAGTGGTTAGCACTGCTGCCTCACAGCACCAGGGATCCATGTTCGATTCTCGCCTTCGGCAAATGCCTATGGGGAGTTTACACATTCTCCCTGTGTCGGCGGGGAGTGGGGGGCGTTCTTCCCACAGTCTAAAGATGTGCAGCTCAGGTGAATTGGCCATGGTGGTGGATTGCTCTTCGGAGCATTGGTGTGGACTGGTTGGCCCAAAAGGTCTGTTCCCACACTGTAGGGGATCGAATATAATGATAGTGCTCAGCATTGATGCTGGATCCTGTGGTGGCTGGACTGCTCTGCGGCAGGATATGGGGAACCAATAAAAGGGAAACCTATAATTGATCACATCATCATCGACCTGCCTACTGCAGATATACCCCTCCATTTCATATATCGGTAAGAATGGTCACTGCACAGTCCTTATGGGGAGCAAGGGCTAACTTCACATTTTGCAGACCTTCCTCGCCATGACATGTACTGAATGGTACAGACTTTAAAAAGATTAAGCAACCAATGACGATGCATCCATGAGGTGCAATGGCTCATCGGCAGCAGCACAATCATATCCTGTACAACTCATACAGTCTGCAGCTTCCTGGCCTGACATACTTCCCACTGCACAGTACCCATGACAGCCCGACATACCTCCCACTGTACAGTAACCATCACGGCCCCACATACCGCCCACTGTACAGTAACCATCATGGCCCTACAGACCGCCCACTGTACAGTAACCATCACGGTCCGACATACCTCCCACTGTACAGTAATCATCAAGAACTCAGTGGTTAGCACTGCTGCCTCACAGCACCAAGGTCCTAAGTTCAATTCTGGCCTTGGGTGTCTGTATGTGTGGAGTTTGCACATTTCCACGTATGTGTGTGGGTTTCCTCCGAGTGCTCCGGTATCTTCCCACAGTCCAAGGATGTGCAGGTCAGGTGAATTGGCCGTACTAAGTTGCTCATAGTTTTAGGTGCATTAGTCTGAGTAAAATATAGGGCAGGGGAATAGGTCTGGTTGGGTTAATTTCTGACGGTTGTTGTGGACTGTTTGGGCTGAAGGGCCTGTTTCCACACCGTAGAGAATCTAATCTAACCTCCAAGGTTCAAGTCAGGAATATGATGGAATAATCACTTGTCTGAATGAGTGCAGCTCCAACAGTACTCTAATATGGACTTACTAGCAACAGGCAACACAGTTGTGTGGGGAATATCCTGCCTCACAAACTTCATTGATTATTTTGATTAAGTAACAAAATTGATTTATGAGGGCATGGGACTAGATGTTGGCCGTTTGGACCTTAGCAAGGTCTTTGATATGGTTCCTTATGGCAGGCTCACACAGAAGGTAAAGTGAAATGGGATTAGCGGTCAGTTAATAAGATGGATAGAGAACTGCTTGGCCATAGAAGACAAAGTAGTGGTGGAACAGTGTTTTTGTGACTGGAGATCTGTAAATAGATCGGCGGAGTTGCAGATTATGAGGATGCTTGCAAGTGAGTACAGCAGGATATAGGTCAGCTGCAGACTTGGACAGATGTAACTTTATCTGGACAGTTGCGATGTGATGCGCTTTAGAAGGTCTAATGCAGAAGAGAAGTATACAGTGGATGGAGAAACGATCGGCCGCATCAACATCCGAAGGGATCTAGGTGTAGAGATCCACAGTTCCCAGAAAGTGGCAACCCAGTGGATAGGGTGATCAAGAAGACTGATGGTAAACTTGCAGACGTGCATCGGAGCATAATGTATGAAAATTACCTGGTCATATTGCAGCTGTAGAGAAACTAAGTTCAGGCAGATTGAGAATATTGTGCACAGTATTAGTTGCCACACCCACAGAACAATGTGGAAGTGTTGGAGAGGATATGGAAAAGTTTTACCAGGATGTTGTCTGGTTTGGAGGGTATTAGCCAGAAGGAGAAATAGAACAAACATGGTTTGTGTGCAGCTGGGCATCATTGGCTATAGGGCTACCTGATAGATTAGACTAGACTTACAGTGTGGAAACAGGCCCTTCGGCCCAACAAGTCCACACCGACCCGCAGAAGCGCAACCCACCCATACCCCTACATTTACCCCTTACCTAACACTACGGGCAATTTAGCATGGCCAATTCACCTGACCTGCACATCTTTGTGACTGTGGGAGGAAACCGGAGCACCCGGAGGAAACCCACGCAGACACGGGGAGAACGTGCAAACTCCACACAGTCAGTTGCCCGAGTCGGGAATTGAACCCGGGTCTACAGGCGCTGTGAGGCAGCAGTGCTAACCACTGTGCCACCATGCCGCCCGTATTTACAAAGATATTTACAAAGTTATCAGAGGCCTAGATAGAAGGACAGTTAGGTTTTAAGTAAAAGGGAGAAAGTTCAGGAGATGTGACAGGTAAGTTTTTTTTTGCTGTTCCAGACAGAATGTGAAAGTGCCTGGAATGCACTGATAGAGGGGAAGAAGACAACATAGCAAGGTTGAAGAGGCATCTTGGCACAAGTATGAGTAAGTAGGGAATAGACTGACATAGAAGGTATCGGACCAAAAACTTTCTTTCTAACTTTAGAACGGCATCATGTGTCAGTGCGGTCTTGTTGGGATGAAGGGCCTGTTCCTGTGCTGGACTGTTCTTTTAAACAAGATTTGAGTGCAGGAGTGGCAAGATGTTGATTGAATAATGACTGATGATCAACAGCCACATACAGTGGATCTGTCAACAACTTGCAGCTTCACACCCTCCCACCCACAGCAGGGAAACTCAACATGGAGAATTGGACGTGAAAGTCCAAGCTGGTAACTGATGACTTCATCTCGCCGCTCGCTCCGCCGGCCTTCTATCTTGGACACCAACATCTCGGGGGACACTGCACAGACAGAAACTGCATGTACTCCACACCCACCAGTGCTGGCATTTGTAACATGCCAGCCTCACCATACCATCCCAGCACATATTCGACACACTGACAGTACGCTTCTGTATTTCAATGCTGCAGCTCATGGTGCACTGATAACTCTCATTGCAATGCTGCAGCAAGGACACTCTACTCAGGGACACACACCCAGCTCATGGACTGTGCCTCTAGGCTGCTCATTCCGTATTTGTAGACACTCACTTTCAACTGACTTGAATACTCACAGAATTAAAACCTTGCCTTACCCTGCCCTCAGCACAGTTTCCCCTTCACCAGAGCTACCAGGCTCACTCGTCTGTGGTATTGTCTTCGTCTTTAGCAGAGACACAAGCCCAGGAAGCTTGATGTCATTGTCCACACTCAGTCACTGTGCCCAGCATTGAGTCAATCGGTGTCTCAGATCACAGTCCGACAGCATGGACACGGTCAGCCACTCATGGTTGTTATGGTCAGGATACTTCCCCTGTGATAAGGTTGGGATCCGAATGCTGGGGAGCCCCCGTCCCTCTTGCCTCTTTCTGCTCTCGTATGTGGTGGTCCCTTCCGAAATGTGACAATTACCAAGCGGTATTAAGGGAGGTGGAGTTGTTTGTAACAGCTGGTACAGACCGAGACAAGGTGCTGCATTCAGTGAGAGTGGGAGAACATGAGCCTTTTTGGGAGGTGGGTGCAGTAAGAGAGAGACAGTGAGGGTGAGCTCACAAAGGGCAGATGGTGGCACTTACCATGGTGGCGTGGAGAAGGTCGCTGACCACCTTCCAAAACTACTGCTTGGCATTCACCTAGAAGGCTGACACCTCACTGACACAGGGGTCAATCTCCAACCAAGCTGGCAGGGTGTAGTGTCATGGCCTCCCCTGCCAGTCCTGGAGGAAGTTAATGTCCCTTTCGTGCACCATGCCATCCACCAGAACTTCAGCGGCTTGGACCCTATTTTACCCCCTCTGCCATTTCTAGGCTAGTTTTGGATTGACAATCCAAGAGTATAATGACTTTTTAAAGATGGCCCCTGTAACAGGGAGGCCAGTGCATTCTGGGATATCCAGGCAGTGGGCAGTTGTTTTGACAAAGGGAAAAAACATCCGGTTAGTGTCAGATGAGAGGAAGATCACGTGGGCAGGGAAGGGAGGTAATGAGGCAGATTGGGGATGGTATCATGAGAAAATGCACTTCATCTTTTGGAGAGAAACCGTCTATGAAACCCGTCTAAAATGACACTAGCCTAAATCATTAGATGTCTTAGGCCTCTGTCTGTCTGAACTAAAGTAGGGATGCAGTGTGAAATATTGGGAGCAACAAACTTGGAGAGGAGAATTTACAGGAGATTCAAATCTTTAAAATAGGTGTAACGCAATGTTCCAGACTGTTAAAAGGATCCGGGAAAGTCCCCTGCCTTATAGTTACCTACATTTCCAATCCTCCCTGGGTGCAGGGATGGTACCGGAGGACAGGAGAATGGCTAATACCGCAGCTTTGTTTAATGTGGAGCAAGGGACTGACTGAATAGGTCGCGGCTGGAATTCTGAGACAGTGGATAAACGGTTACTGAGGAAGTCCCAGGGACTCCAGGACAGTACGTCTGGATTTGTTCAAGGAAGATCGTGTGTAATTAATCTGACTGCGTCGGTTTGAGGCTCTCACCCATAACTGCATGGGACTGACTTGGATTTAATGAGAGATCCCATGGCAGACTCTTTAAAAACAGAAAATATAGGATCCAGGTGAATGGAGCAAACAACCTCGAGAATTGCAAGGCAAGGCATGTGGGGACATCAACAATAGAGAGGAATGTACAATAAATGGGAGTGTGGTCAGTGTGGGCAGAAGGAAGCTGGAAACATCAATAATCTTGTTAATATAGCAAATGGCATTATTTCCTCTATCAGACAAAATATGAAATTTCAAAGCAGGAAGCCTATGCTGGAACTGTATAAATTATGAGTTCAGTCACAGCTTGTGTGCAGTCCTCGTCACCCCATCACATGGGAGGATGGAATTGGACTGGAGAGGGAACAGAGGAGATTCTTCACACTGTGACAGTGGAAGTGTAGTTATGAGGAAAATTTGGAACAGCGGATGTTGACAGGAGATTTGATTGGGGTGCACATATTGTCAGGAGCCTGGTTTGAAAGGCAAAGAACACCTTGTTCCTGTCGAAGAGCTCAATTACGAGAGACAAATATTTAATATAATTTCTTGAAATATTTGAGAAGTGGTGAGGAAAGTTGTTATTTCACCCAGGGGATGGTCGGCTTCTGGGAGTCATACATAGAAGCGGAGTAGAGGCAGAAACTCTCAAACCACTTTAATAACATGCCTGGATCTGCACTTGAAGTCCTACACTGTCCAGGGGAGACAGAACTAGGGCTTTAAGAAACAATGTCACTTCTTGACCAATGCAGACAGTGGACAGAGTGATCTCCTCTATACTGTGCTATTTTCTGAAGTTTTCAAAGGTTACCAATATCTGATAGGATCATTACGTAGGGATGAGGGTGAGGGCAGGGAGGAGCAGTGTGTAAATTGATTTGCATCACGATAATACTGATCCCACCATTTATATACAATGCTACTTCACTGTGTTGGCCTGTTTGTCCTTTCTACATAAATGAGGAAAACCTTTAATTATCCAGTTCTCAGCCGTGATCACACTGCAGCCCCATCTCCACAATCCCAGCTCAATCTGACCTGGTTCACTCTATTTAAAGCTATAATTTTCCTGGCCTTGTTGAAAAGTTCCCAGCATCATTCTTGTTCCATTGAAGGTTGCTCTCAGTCAACAAAATGTTTCTCACTCTCAATTATTGCATAGCATTCTCTACCATCATCCTGAACTTTACAATTAAATTATCGCTGCGCCCCAAAACGTTCCCGTACTGACACTGGATCCAACTCTTTCCCACGGACCAGGTCCAACAGCACATGCCCTCATGGGCTGGACACATACACCTGAAATGAGCTCTCCTCCATGTATTCCAGGGATACTGGAGCCTCGTGACCCTGCACCACCAGTAACCCAGTCAATATCTAGATAAATTAAGTTTTTCAGTATAACTAATCTATGGTATTGTCATCGCTCTCAAATGACCCTGCATATTTATTCATTCCAATGGTTGCTGGCAAACAGACTGTACCTCACAGTGTAATTGTACACTTTTTGTTCTGCAGATCCAGCCAAATTCATTCTGTCCTTTGACGGATCCTCTTTCTATTGGACTCCTTAACTAACGCTAATCTAAACTAATACTTCTACCCTTCATCCTTTCTCTTCCCTTCTATTATTTTGAAATCCTTTATACCCAGCAATATTTAACACCCATTTCTGCCACTGTTGAGCCAGCTCTCGGTTATTAGTCCATCAGATTTCCACGCACCAACCTGTATCTGTAACTCCCCAAACTTCGAGGATTCATGTCCGTGCAGACTACAAAAGATTAAAGCTTTCTTTGTTACTCCAAATCCCACTGTTAAACTTGTTGTTGTAAATTAGTACCAACTGTATCTCCCATTATTTTGAGAATCCTTGTAGTCTCCTCTACTATTCCTTTTTTTGCATCCTAAGCACACGCCATGTTATTTTCAATCCCTCCCACACAATCCATAAGAAATTCAGTCTTGGCTCTGTCACGTTAGACAACCCAGTTTGTACAGTCGCTGCCTTCCCCAGAAACCGTCCCAATGTCCCAGGAATCTGAAGCCCTTCCTGCTGCAACATCGTTCCAGTCATCTACCCAAAACTCCGAGCTCTGTTCTCACTTGGACACGGCACTGGCAGTAACCAAGGGATTGCTACATTTGAGGTCCCGCTTGCTAACCATGCACCTAGCTCCAAAATTCTGATTCCCAGACCACTTCACCCTTCCTATCCAGGTCATTCCTACCAACATGGACATGACCTTTGACTGCTCATTAACCCAGACGAATGTCCTACAGACACCATGATATTCCTAACCCCACTATCCTGGAATTACAGAAACACTGACACCTTCAATTTCCTGACTCCCCTTTGCCTATTGCTCCTCCTTCCTTTTCCCTCCCCTCCTGTACAGTTAAGCTGTTGTGGTGCCGTAGACAAGGATCCGATTGCCCTCCTCTGAACAGCCCGCGCCTTCATCAGCTTCCAAACCAAGAAACTGAATTGGGAGGGAAATATCAGGATATTCTTCCATTCCCTGAATGTTTCTCTTCGATTGCCTAGTCCCCTATTCCCTTTCTTCTTCTCGGCTGTCATGTCTGCAGGGTGATCTGCTCTCTGTCTGTGCTATCCACCTAACTCTCAGCATCACAGATTTCCCACAGAGTCTCTAGTCACTGACTGAGCTCCATGACCCCGTGTTCATCTAGGACACGAGCAGGGGCTCAGACTTCCCAACGTAACAGAACACATTTTCCACCTGACAAACATGTCTTGTCATGTCTTAAAATGCAACATGTCTAGAGTAACTTAATTACTTAGAATGAAGTTAACATCAGGGAAATAACAATATGGTTAACTCCCTTATTCAACTGTGGCTTACTGAGGATAATGTATTATATTGGCTCAGAAATTCACTTCTCCCTCTTATTTCGGAGTTCAACCCTTATTTCAGAAGTTGAAAAAATAAATTTGCTAACTTCTATCAATTTAGTGGCAGTCGCTAATAACGGTGTAATATCTGCCAATGAAATTACAGCCTTTTCTCTGATGACTCTTAATTCTTCCAAACTCAGTGCAGGCAGGTCCCTGAAGCAGGAAGTTTTCACTGTGACTCCCAGGTACGTGTAATCCTCCAGCTCCCAACCCACTCTTCTCCCTCACAGGGTCACCGTCTCTGTGACTCCCAGGGACATGTAATCCTCCAGCTCCCACTGCACTCTGCTCCCTCATAGGGTCACCATCTCTGTGACTGCCAGGGACATGTAATCCTCCAGCTCCCACTGCACTCTGCTCCCTCACAGGGTCACCGTCTATGATACCAGGTACCTGTAATCCTGCAGCTCCCACTCCACTCTGCTACTTCACTGGGTCACCCTCTCTGAGACTCCCAGGGACGTGTAATCCTCCAGCTCCCACTCCACTCCTATCCCTCACAGGGTCACCATCTCTGTGACTCCCAGGCACAATTAGGCATCTATCCTAAGTATTGATTTATACGGTCCCACTTTGCTGCGTCTGTAACTCCCAGGTATGTCAGCCTCATGCTCCTGCTCCAAGTTGCTTCGTCACATGGTCACTCCCTCTGTGACTTGGTGCTGAATTCGAGCCTCCTGCTCTGCTGCTTCTCCAACTCCAAGTCCCAGTCGGCCTCAATCCTCGCTGCCGATTAATATTCTCCGCTCTGTGCTGTTCTCTCTCTCAGGTTCTCTCCTCTTGTGACTCCCAGGTAATCGTAGGCCTCAAGCCTCAGCTAAGATTTATAACATCCCATTCCGCACTGCTGCCTTACAGAATCGCTGTTGTACCTGGAAGACAGTGAGAAGGAGTAGGATTAGACAGAGCAGAGAGTGTTACAGTGATTGAGGGAGCTGGAGGGGATGGAACAGGTTAGCTGGGGAGCTAGGCAGACCTGCTTTGTCTAAAGCAGGTTATTGGAAGGTACAGTGAGATTTGCAGACACTGAAAAAGGCAAAGGAAATAGAGAGACAGAGGCTTGCTCATTTTGGAGCTATGTAGAGTCAGAAGTGGTTTTTCTGAGCTGCTTATAGAGATGTGTAGACTTCAACAAATGCAAATTGACAGCCAGCAAGTGTTATATGGTACTGGAAACTGTTGGATGTTCCAGAGTTAGAAGATGTGCGGTAATTGAGGGAAATGTAAACTTTTGGAGCACTGGTGGTGTTCAGGGTCTCTCTGGACATGAAGAGGTACAGAGAATGGGAGTTTTCCAAATAGTGGGATTGTAGGGGCTGGAAGTCCTGAGATGGAAAAGGAGGATGAAATGTGGCAACTTCGCACACGCAACCATTGTAATTATAGAGATTTAAGGAAGGCAACCTGTGCTGTGATTGATTACAGTTATATGGAGAGTTACAGAAACTGAAGGGGCTACAAATTTAAAAATGGAGAGATTTTAGGTGATCTGAAGTTTAAACAAGAATAAAGACATTTGAGACTTCTCTAACACAGAGGGAATGGAGGAGGTGAAATATTGGGAGTAACTAAAAGAGTTTTAATTCGGGGAGGATGTGAGATATAAAGGGAGAGCTGCATTGTCTGTATGCAGTTATAGACGTGAGAAGTGTTGTAGCGCCTGCTGGAGGGGACACAGATAACAACAGTTATCTGGCGCAGTGCCTCAGGAAGGCAGCTCACTACCACCTTCTCTGGGACAACTCCAAATCACCAATAAATGCTGGCTCAGCCGACAAGCTCATGTTCATGAATGAATGGATGAATAAAAGATTTATAAATAGCACTGAGGTCACTCAGGAAGGCCCATTCAGCAGCCCATCACAAACACGGAACCACTGTTCCCTGGAAGGACAGGAGCTCCAAGTGCACGGGAACACCAGCATTTCCAAGGTGTCCTCCAAGCCACGCTCCATCCTCCCAGCACTGTGTCTGTCCCTACACCCAAAGGACTGCAATGGGTCAGGAAGGCAGCTCACCACCACTTTCTCCAGGGAATTACGGATGGGAAGGTAATGGTGAAACTCTGCTGTGTACAGCCAGATGATAAATAAATCCAGTAGTGGGTGTGAAATGAAATTTCCCTGTCAGAACAACATGCTGAACATGGATAGAGGATTTGTCTGATTGGCACAAGGCAGAGAGTGTGAAGAAAGGGGTCTTTTTCACGATGGGAACTGGTGATGAGGGGAGTCCGGAGGGGTCAGTATTGGGATGACACTCTACACGTTATACATTAAGAGTCTGGACAAAGGATGTGAAGGGGTCCGAGAAATGAGTTTCCAAGAAAGATCCCAAGAATGAATTTTGTGTCATATTCGGAGCAGGTGAAGTCTCTGGGTCTGCACTTGATGAAGTTTAGGCGGCGGTGGCAGAATCTCATTCAAACTTACAGAATACTGAGGGGCCTGGATGGAGTCGACGGGGGAAAGATGTTTCCACGAGCACGAGAGACTAAGGGCCAAGGGCACAGCTTCAGAGTGAAGGGACGGCCCTTCTGAATAGAGATGTGGAGGAATTTATTCAGGCACAGGGTTATGGATCGGTGGAATTCACTGCATTATGGGGCTGTGGATGCTAAGTAATTCAATATATCTAACTTAGAGATAGCTAGGTTCTTGATGAGAAAGGAGTAAGTGAGAGATTGGAGTTGAGAAACAATTCAGCCATAATCAAATAGTGGAATAGTCCCGATGGACCGAATGGCCAATTTCTGCTCCTATACATGACGGTCTTATGGACTGCGCTGTTTCCATAGGTTTCCAAGTGTGCAGTTATCATTTCTGGCATATTGTTTACCATACATTCCACCACTTTCCTGATTATGGCTGTCACCTCTTGGTTTCAGATCAACTGCAGAAAGCTACATCACAGAGTAACTTGAGAATCATTGTGTATAAATCTCAGAAAGGTGGCATATAGGGCCAGCAGGATATAAAGAAGGCAAACGGAATGCTGGCATTGATTCCAAAGGGAACTATAGAGGACTCCAATCAGCTCACATTGAGATTACTGTGAACAAGTTTGGTCCCCGATCTGGAGTGAAAATGTCCTTGCACTGGAGGCAGCCCAGAGACGTTTCACCAGGCTGGTCTTCAAAATGGAGTCATATTGATGAGAAGAGGTAGAGAAGGTTGAACTTGCCGTCGTTAAAATTTAGAAACTGAGGCAAAAGTATTGATACAACGAAGATTCTTGTGTTTTTACAGATCGGTGTTTCCCTGAGCAAGGATCTGTAAGTGGAGACAAAGGGGAATACAAACACCAGACAAGCTCATAGAGAAAAGTTGGATTGTAGAGTCTGGAGAATGTTACAGAGTTCGGGTGGTTTGAGATCACTGTTGGCGGTTAGAGATCAGAACGATTGTCGGGCTTAAAGATGTCAAGGGGAGTTACAGGGTTATTAGTGCTGAAGGAGTTACAGAGATCAGGAGGACTAGAGATTACTCAGATAGGGGTGGTCGTTGGAGCTTCAGGAGATACAGAGACTGGGAGGGTTGTCGGGACTGGAGATTACACAGATATTGATGGTAGTTTGAGCTAAAGAAGCTTTTAAAGAAAGGGAAGGTTGTAGGCACCGGAGATTAGACAGATTGGGTGGGATTTGGACCTACAGGAGTTTATAGAGAAAGGGAGGTTTGGACGGACTGGCGATTACACAGATATGGGTGGTAGTTGCAGTTGCAGGGGTGAGTGAGATAGGGATGGTTGAAGGGGCTGGATCAGTTCACACAGCCATGGAGAATTGTAGGGATGAGAGGAGCCAGAGATACTGAGCGTTGTAGGGCTTCAGGAGTTCAGAGAGTTCGTATGGGCTGTGAAGGCAGGTTTGCAGCATTCTCATCAGTTACACAGAGATGTGGAACGCTGTTCTGGAGGAGGTTACAGAAATCAACAGGGTTGCAGTTACTGGAAGATATTACAAAACAGTGAGTTGTCATAATTGAGGAGGTTACAGGGACAGGTTGCATTGTCGAGTTGGAGGCTGCGATAGGAATTAAACACGCTGCAAGGGATCAATAACCTTACATCGTTCAGGGGGATTGGAAGCTCTGAAGATAAAGAATGAGAATTGCAGCAACTGAAGAATATCACAGAGATGGGGAGTAACATATGAATTAGAGGAGTTATAACAGATGAGCTGTAGGCAATGGTGTCGGGGAAGATACAGGTAGATCTGAAGGGACTACAGGTGATCAAAAGGACAGCGAGCCTTCAAAGTGTAGGATTTACGCAGACAGTGAGTATTTTATAGAGTGTTCCGAATTACAGAGATTATGAAGTTGTATAGAATTTAGGAACGAACAGAGATATGGGAGGCTGTAGTTAATGAAGACATTTATTGATGTCGGGTGCTGAGGTTCTAGAAATTATATGAAACGGAAAGCTGGACAATCTGTCAGAGCTTACAGAGCCAGGACCAGCAACAGAGCCTGGAGACACTAACACAGATAGGGAGCATTGCACTCACTGGAGGACGTTTCTGCTTTAGGGATGATTGTAGGGGAGTGTAACGTTTACACAGATAGGGGTGTAAGAGCTGGAGCAGGTTATGGAGATGATTAGATTGGTGGGGAGACTGGAGGAGCTTACATTGACAGGGTTGGTGATAGTGATGGGAGGATGTTACATAGATAGTAAGTCTTGTAAAAATTGATCAGGAGAGTCACAAGCATTGGATTTGGTTCCACAGATCAGGGGTGCTGCAGGGACCAGAGAGGATTACGCAGATCAGGAGGATTGTAGGATGTCCACACTTTCAGAGTGTTCCAGGACTGGAAGAGTTTACACAGTTAAGGAGGGATGTTAGAGCTGTGGGAGTTCACAGAGACTCTGAGGTTTGAACGGTTTGGGGCTGCTTATGGTTAGAGGGATATATTTAGGGACATTAATATGGCATGCAAAGGGAGAGTTTAGATTAGATTCTCTACAGCATGGGAACAGGTACTTCGGCCCAACAAGTCCACACCAACTCTCCAAAGAGTAATCGACTCAGCCCCACTTCTCTCCGACAATGCACTTAACACGATGGGCAATTTAGAATAGCCAATTCAACTGACCTGCACATCTTTGGACTGTGGGAGCAAACTGGAGCACGCGGAGGTAATCCATGCAGAAACAAGGAGCAAACTCCAAACAGACAGTCACCCAACGCTGGAATCGAACCTGTGACCCTGGCACTGGGAAGCACCATTGCTCACCACTGAGCCACCGTACTGCCCCAAATTGCAGAATTACACAAGAGACAATGTTTGAGGTGTTGGGAGCACTGAAAGGAGTGGAGGAGAAAACCGGAGCTGTTGTGGTTTGAAAAGGGTCTAGCGGTGTTTATACAGATAAGGAGCTCGGTAGAGTTGGGAGAAGATGACTGTGGTCGTGTGGTGCTATAGGTCAGGAGCCAGGAGTGTGCAGAAGGTTACAGTGATATCATGTTTTCCTGGGGCTTGAGGGAGGTATACAGGTGGCTACTTTGGTCCAGGCTGGAGGTTTCTAAAGAGTTGGGTACACTGTATGTATTGTGCAAGACTACAGAAATAGGGATTATTGTACGGAGTGCAGGGTGAGATTATTGAGATTGGGCATGTTATCGAGACTGGAGCAGTTTACACATAAGGAGAGACGTCAGCATTGGAGAAGGTTTCAAATATACAGCAGGATTATGGGAGGGGTGGAGGTTACAGAAATAGGAAATTTTCTGTGAATTACAAGCATTCACTGGCACAAATGAGTTGGACCGAAAGGCATGCTTCCTTGCTGTATGACTGTATCACACGACAAGAGACGTGGCGGCATGGTGGCACAGTGGTTACCACTGCTGCCTCACAACGCCAGGGACCTGGGTTCAATTCCCGCCTCAGGCGACTGACTGTGTGGAGTTTGCACGTTCTCCCCGTGTCTGCGTGGGTTTCCTCCGGGTGCTCCGGTTTCCTCCCACAGTCCAAAGATGTGTGGGCCAGGTCAATTGGCCATGCTAAATTGCCCCCTAGTGTTAGGTAAGGGTATGGGTCGGTTGCGCTTCGGCGGGTCGGTGTGGACTTGTTGGGCCAAAGGGCCTGTTTCCACACTGTAAGTAATCTTATCTAAAGAGACAGTGTGAGAGGGGGAATATAATAGAGAAAGATCCCAGGTTTCAATGCAATCTCCTTGAGGGAGGCCTGCTTTCCCCTCTGTTGTACTGATCCTCACTAATACAGAACAGGCATGGATTGATAGCTGTCAACTTCCTATATTGGCACAGGAAGGCTCAGTACAACAGAAGTGAAAGTAAACAAGAGGGTGGGGATTGAACCTTGGGACCAGCATGCTCTGTGTTCATTTTTCAACACTGTATCTATATCATGTCTTCCGGACCAATGTTCGATCCCTTAAATACACCCTGCTCTGTTCACTGCGAGTGATCTTACCTCACTGCAGGATTTCCTAAAGGCTCCAGATCTCACTCTCCATCTCTCTGGCCAAATGTCTTCAATGTGATGATGAACAAAACAGGAATTGGGAATTCTGCTGAGTCAGGAGCATCCTGAGTACAGGAGACAGAGAAACAGACAGAATGGGAAACTAGACTGATGCAGCAAGGGTTATACATGAAGAATGGCACTGAGTCCCACAGAGATCTGGAAAATCCCAGTCTCCATCCCTGGCCTGTGATGCTGTGTCTCTCTGGAGTGGATAATTCTGTTGGCTCAGGATCTGGAGAAGCTGCAAAAGGTTCAGTCAGCGACATCAATTAAACCCACATATCACATGGAGAGATACTGAGTGATATCAGCAAAGTGCAGGAAGGTATCAGGATCAAACCACGGTTAGGAGGAAGGTGCTCTGGGATCAGTAAAAAGGGATGAGTGAGCAATCAATGGGCCAGGCAATGACCTCATGTTACTCTCACTAGACTGTTTATCCAGAATTTAATGCCGGTGTCAGGGATACTTATCTAACTGCTTAATACCCTCTCAGACAGGAGATCTGTTATAGGCTGTCAGTCTGTTATAGGCCTACATATGAATCCAGACCCAGAGCAATGGGATTGATGCTCAAATGCCCTCTGTAATGATCTGGCAAGCCACTCAGCTCTAAGGCTGGTCAGGGTGGGCCTGAGATGCTGGCCAGCCAGAGACAGCAATATCTCATGAGTGAATTAAAAACAACACTGCTGGAAGCTGTGTCATGGCCAGTCCTGTCGGTAGGTTTATGGACAGGGCTTTAAACTGACAGAGAGGATGTAGTGACAGGGTTCAGGTGAAAGGAGCTTTCCAAATCCAAAGAAAAAATGTGCAGCCTCGGAACAGCAATGGAATGTGGCTGAAGACAAGCAGAAAAGAACAGGAAGGGACAGAGTTTAACGAAAACTGTTCATCAATGAATCGGTTTGTGACAGGACATTGTGGAAAAGAGAGAGTGAGGACTGCAGATGCTAGGAGTTATCAGAGCTGAAAATGTGTTGCTGGAAAAGCGCAGCAGGTCAGACAGCATCCAAGGAGCAGGAGAATTGACGTTTCGAACATGATCCCTTCTTCAGGAAGCTCTCTTCCTCCCTCTAACGCTCCATTGTGGAAAAGAGGAATTGTTTTTTTTGGAATGTACAAAGTATCTACAAAAAAGTAATAGACTTGTGACACAGAGAAAAGTGAGATTTAGTCACCAGACAGACGTGATTACATGGTGAACAAAAGATGGAACATAAATATTCAACAGTAAAAAAAACTTATAGATCTCAGGCAGAATGGAAAAGCAAGATGGGAACCATGACCCTAATGGATAACAAAGGCATTACAGAGAAAGCATTTGGCCTCAGATTATGCAGCTGAATCAGCCTGAATACAAATTATGTGTACAATGTGCCAAAAACACAAGCAGGAGTACAATTTTTATTCTGCCTTGCAGTATTTCATTGCTCATCCCTGCCTTAATCAGGAATCCATTAGAAATTGTAGCAAAGGTGGTGAGATATTTTTTGGAGACTTCAATCTTTGTATAATCTGGGACAGACACATTGGCAAAAGTGATATTATCCGAGATCCTCCTTGAATGTTTTTGGCAGTGTTTCTTTGAATAACGCATTGTGCAAATAGCTAGGGATGTAACTATCTCAGATCGACCGTTGGGAGATGAAGCTGAGTGAATGAGTAATATCACACCGAGATCCTCCACGAAATTATACCGGAATTCAAAGAGATTATAACATTTTAAAGTGACCATAAAGCACACCCGAGCATCAGTAACAAAGCCCGTTATATGATTTTGAGAGAGAACTTTCCAAGGTAAAAAGGGGAAACAGACTGACATGTCAGTCTGAAAATGCACAGTGGAAAACATTTAGAGCCAGAGAGACCTAGAGATGTACAGCACATTAACGGACCCTTCGGACAATCTCGTCCACACCGACCAGATATTCTTTCCGAATCTCACCCCATCTGCCAGGACTGGGCCCATATCCCACTAAACCATTTTTGTTCATATACCAATCCAGATGCCTTTTGAATGCTGCAATTGTACCAGTGTCCACCACTTCCTCTGACAGTACATACCGTACATACACCAAACTCTGCGTGAAAAGGTTGCCTCTTAGGTCCCTTTTAAATCTTTCATCTCTCACCCGAAACCTATGCCCTCCAGTTCTGGTCTCCCCCACCCCAGGGAAAAGACGTTGTCTGTTTATCCTATCCATGCCCCTCATGATTTTATAAACCTCAAGAATGTCACCCCTCAGCCTCTGACGCTCCAGGGAAAACAGTCCCAGTTGTTTCAGCCTCTCCCGACAACTCCAATCCTCCAACCCTGCCAACATCATTGTAAAACTTTTCGAAACACTTTCAAGTTTCATAACATACTTCAAACAGGAAAAAGACCAGAACTGCACACAATAATCCAAAAGTGTCCTAACCAGTGTGCCGTACAGCTGCAGCATGACCTCCAAACTATAATTAATGTTCTGGCCAATAAAGGAAAGCATGCCAAACACCTTCTTCACTATCCACTTACCTGCCACTCTACATTCAAGGAGCTATTTCTCCAATGTCTCTTTGTTCAGCAACATTCCCTAGGACTTTCCCATTAAGTGTACAAGTCCTACTCAGATGTGCTTTCCCAAAATGCAACACCTCACATTTATCTAAATTAAACTCTATCTGTCACTCCGCAGCCCATTTGCACATCTGATCCAGATCCCGTTGTAATCTGAGGTAACCTTCTTCACTGTACACTATATCTCACTTTTTGGTGTCATCTGTAAACTTGTTCACTGTACCTCCTATGTTCATGTCCAAATCATTTATATAATGATGAAAAGTAGTGGCAGCAGCACCAATCTTTGTGGCACACCATCAGCCACCAGCGTGAAAAGCAACACTCCGCCACCACCCTCTGTTTTCTACCTTCAAGCCAGTTCTGTATCCAAACAGCTCGTTCTCCCAGTATTCCATGAGATCTAACCTAGCTAACCAATCTCCCATTAGGAACCATTTCAAACACCTCACTGAAGTTCATAGAAATCACATCCAATGACTGGCCCTCATCAATTCTTTTTGTTACTTCTTCAAAAAACACAATCTATTTCTTGAGTCATGATTTCCCACACACAAAGCCATGCTGACTATCCCTGGTCACCTTTCAAAATACATGTAAATCCTATCTCGCAAGATCCCTTTCAACAATTTACCCACTACTGATGTCAGGCTCACTGGTCTATAGTTCGTTAGCTTTCCCTCACCACCTTTTTTTAAATGGTGGCACCACGTTAGCCAACCTCCAGTCTTCTAGCACCACACCTGTGATGGTCGATGCTACAAATTTCTAAGGAAGGGGCCCATCAATCACTTCCCAAGCTTTCCAAAGAGTTCCAAGGTACACCTGATCAAATCCTTGGGATTTATGAGCTTTTATGCATTTCAAGACGTCCAGCATCTCCTCCTCTTTAGCATGGATGCTTTTCAAGATGTCACCATCTATTTCCCCACATTCTATATCTTCAATTTCCTTCGCTACAGTAAACACTGATGAAAAATACTCATTTAGTATCGCCCCCATCTCCTCCGGCTGCACGCAAAGGCTGCCTTGCTGATCTTTGAGGGGCTGTATTTTCTCCAGTTACCCTCTTGTCCTTTATGTATTTATAAAAACCCTTTGGATTCTCATTAACACTATTTGTCAAAGCTATGTCATGTCCCCTTTTTACCCTCATGATTTCGCTCTTTAGTATACTCCTCCTGCCTTTATAATCTGAGGATTCACTTGATTTCTCGTGTCCATACCTGACAATTTTTTCCTTCTTTTTATTAACCAAAACCTTTATTCTCTCGTCATCCAGCGTACCCTACAACAACCAGCATTTCCTTCCACCCTAACAGGAATACTATATACTGTCTCTGGAAAGCCGTTATCTCATTTTTGAAGGCTTCCCAATCTCCAAACGTAAAGCTTTCATTCTCTTACATTGGAATCACTCCAATTCCTGCATCTCACGAAACTGTCACTTGAAAATAATTAAAAAAGAACATTCTAAACGAATGGTTTGATTAGGTGAGCTCTGGTCAGGCCTCTCGAGCTGGAGGTTACCAGATGCACGGAGAGTCCTTTCTACTAGAGCAGCAACAGGTCAGTGTCAGGCACACTGAGATAATGGGCAAAAAGTTTCACATCCGAACTCACATTGCCCAGCCTGGGAATCTGAAGCTGTGCACAGCCAATTCTGGTAAACATCTGCAAAATTAGGTCATTAAGATCAGCCCAATAGTCTCATCAAAAACAAAAGAGTATTCAGACTAAAATATCCTTCAGGTTCCACAACGCAGTCTCGGTCCCATGCTGCAGGTTATATTAATCCCGCTACCTCTAACCTCCTGCAGGATCCCCGTCCCTTCCTATATTTGTACCATCCTCCAGGTTCTGCAGCCCTTCCTACCTCGGTAACATGACCCGGACTCTACAACTCTTCCTTCCTCTGCAATGTTCCCCAGAAGGGTACAGGAGGATGGTGGAGGTTACAGAGTTAGGGAGGAATATCAGGATTGGAGGATTTTGCAGTTATTATTAATACTGAAGTGGATAAAATTGGCTTTGGTAGTTTTGAGAGTTCACGTCAATAAAGGAGGTTGCAGAGCTAAGGAGGATTGTAGGGACGGAAGACGTTTCACAGTTTATGCGTTTTGTGAGGACTGGAGGAAAGTACCAAAATAGGGAGGGTTTAAGATTGAAGGATTCTGCAGAAAACCTCTACTGGGTTAAAGGCAGGATTCTAGGTACTGTCGAGAAACCGAAGAACGTTGGGGTCCACGTCCAAAGATCCTTCATAGATCCAGCCAAGTTGATAGGGGTGTTAAGAAGGCATGTGATGTGTCAGCTTTCATTAGCAGGGGCCTCGAGTTTAAGACCTGTGAGGTTATGCTGCAGCTCCATACAGCCCTGGTTAGTCTACAATTGGAATATTGTGCTATGGTCTGGTTACCTTATTATAGGAAAATGTGGAAGCTTTGGAGAGGGTGCAGAGATTTATCAGGATGTTTGCTGGATTGGAGAGCAGGTCTAATGAATAAATGTTGGGTAAGTCAAGGCTTTTCTCATTGGAATGAAAAAGGATGAGAGCTGACTTGATAGAGGTGTACGAGATGATGAGACACATACACAGAGTGGATGGCTTGTAGAATTTTCCCATTGTCAAAATGGCTATAACAAAAGGTGGCATAATTTTAAGGTAGTTGGAGGAAGATTTATGGGAGATGTCAGAGGTAGGTACGTTACACAGAGAGTGGTGGGCATGTGGAATGCACTATCAGCGTTGGTGGTGGAGACAGCAACATTAGGGACATTTAATTAACTTTTGGATATGCACATGCAATACAGTAAAATGAATTTCTCAAAATGGAGACCTGTGACCTGTGGCGTTCCACGGGGATCCCTGCTGGGTCCACTGTTGTTTGTGATATAGATAAATGATTTGGAGGAAGATATCAGTTGCCTGATTAGCAAGTTTGCAGATGACACTAAGATTGGTGGAGTAGTAGATAGTGATGGGGACAGTCAGAGAATACAGCAGTGTATAGATCGATTGGAGAGATGGGCAGAGAAATGGCAGATGGGGAGTTTAATCCAGGCAAATGTGAGGTGATACTTTTCAGAATGTCCAATTCAATAGCAAACTAAATGGAAAAGTCCTGGGAAAAATTGACATACAGAGAGATCTGGATATTCAGTTCCTTTTTTCTTGAAGGTGGCAACGCAGGTCAGTAAAGTGGTTAAGGCGGCATACAGCATGCTTTCCTTCACTGGACGGGCTATAGAGTCAAAGAGTTGACAGGTCATATTACAGCTGTATTGGATTTTGGTTCGGCCACATTTGGAATGTTACATACAGATCTGATTACCACATTACCAAAAGGATGTGGATGCCTTGGAGAGGGTGCAAAGGAAGTTCACCCAGATGTTGTCTGGTATGGAAGGGGCTAGCTATAAAGAGAGGTTGAATAGATTTTATTGGAAAGACAAAGGTTGACTGGGGACTTGATCGATGTCTACAAATTCCTGAGATATGTAGACATGGTGGATAGCAAGAAGCTTTTACCCCAGAATGCGGAACGCAGTTACTGAGGATCATAAGGTCAAAGTGAGAGGGGAAAGGTTTAGGGCAGAGAAACGTGGAACGCTCTTTATGCAGATGGTGGTGGGGGCCTGGAACGCATTGCCAGCGGAGGTGGTAGAGGCGGGAATGATAACGTCATTTAAGATGTATCTAGACAGATGTGTGAATGGGACAGGGAAGGAAAGGATACAGATCATTAGAAAGTAAGCAGCAGGTTTAGACAGAGGACCTGGATCAGCACAGGCGTGGACGGCCGAAGGGCCTGTTTCTGTACTGGAATTTTCTTTGTTTTTTCCTTCTGTGAATGGTCTGCAGGTTGGTTTGTTCTTAAAGTTGGGTAAAAGTTCGGCACATTATCAAGGGCCGAAAGGCCTGTACGGTGCTGTACTATTCTGTGTTCTAAATAGGGAGGGTCACAATGGCAGGAAGTCTGGAGAGGATGGGATCTGAATGAATTGATACAATTAGGAAGGTTTGCTCGGAGTGCCAGATGTAACAGAAACACCAATGGCCTCATCTGGAACAGACGACCCAGACTGGGAGGGTTGTGGGGACTGGAGGTGTTTCACAGGGAATGAGGACCACAAAGCCACGGGGTGTTACAGAAATTTGGAGAGATGTAGGACCTGCAGGAGTTCATGGAGCTGGGGAGGTTGGGAGGGATGGAACAGTTTACACAGATAAGGATGTTGGTAGGATGGAGTAGTTTACACAGACAGGAGTGTTTTAAGTGAATGGAGAAGTTTAGAGTGAAAGTGGGTTGTATAGACTGGAGGACCAAACAGAGATATGGAGGGTAGTCATGGATGAAGATGTTTATAGATACAACAAGGTTCAGGTTCTGCAGATTAGTTAGATACGGAGAGTGTGGAGTCTGACAGATTTTCCAGTAATTTTGGTGGGAGACAGTTTCACAGATAAGGGAGCATTACTAATCATCTCCAGAATGGTCAATGTGGGAAGGGTTGTCGGGGAGAGTGACGTTTACACAGATAGAGGTGTAAGTGCTGGAGAAGATTATGGAGATGAGTAGTGGATGGAGAGACTGGAGGAGATTACATTAATAGTGCGGTGCTAGTGATGGGAGGACGTTACACAGATAGTTAGCCTTATAGGAACTGAAAGTCACATGATTTGGTGTGGGTTCTGCAGGTTGGGAGGGCTGCATGGACCTGAGAGGCCTTTTAGATCTCCCCAGATTGATCGTGTCTTTAGGACTGTAAGAGGCTACATAGATACGGAAACATTAAAGACAATGTGTGCCTTCCTCTTTTTCCTGAACAGAGTGACGACACCTCTCATCGGCCAGGGATTCCTAAACCTGCTCGCTTTTCCCTTGACCCTAACAGGGACATACTGGATTCTTGAGATCACACTTTTAAAAGCCTTCCATTTGCAAGTCATTCCTTTTCATTCAAACAGGCTGACCCAACCGATTTTAGTCATGGTTTGGACGTGCCGGTGTTGGACTGGGGAGGGCAAAGTTAATAATCACACAATACCAGGTTGTAGGCCATCAGGTTTATTTGCAAGCACCAGCTTTTGAAGCACTGCTTCTTCTTCAGGTAGATGTGGATCACAATCCGAAGGCACCGAATTTATAGCAACAGAAATGCAGTTTCATGGAAAGAAATACTAAACAAGCTTAGATTAAGTCTTTCTACTTTTTAATGATCACCAGCGCTTCCAAATCTAGTGCTTTCAAATACCGAGGGACCTCGATTATTCAAATATCAATTAACCAATATCAGATTATCCAAAGGAGATCTCGAGGTCCCGATAGAAACATTACATCAAAGAGCTGTTTCAAACCTGATCGTTTTTTTTTTGTTTACACTGAATAAAACCGATCTCAGCTGACCGAAATGCTGCCGAGGACAGGCCTGGACATCGAGCCCAGATACCATTTCCAAATGACTGACCTCCCACCCTCTCTCCCTCTCCCCACAATTCCCTTGGAGTTCTATATAGGGGTGAATACTAAACCCCCCTTCCCCAGATATTCTCTAGAACAGTGTCCTGTACAGGGCAGAGGTGGAACTTTTCGAAATGTTGCATTAAAAAGTTGTGTGTGGCTGTCTGACCGTGTGTGTGCCTGTGCGTGTGTGTTACTTGGAGACTTACCCGACCAAAGGCAGTAGATGTCTTACTGTTGGTGTCCACTCCAGCTGCCCAGAAGGGGGAGGGGATGAACGAGGAAAGGGGGGCCGGGGTCACGGGGGTGCACATGGATTGGACAGTGGCTGTGGTGGGCAGGGTGCAGTGTTGGACGGGTTTGGGGACGGGCTGAGGGTGATGTCGAAGGTTTTTGGGAAGTGGGGGCAGGCGGCGGGTGGAGGGTGGTGTCGGACGATTTTGGGGGCAGGGGTCAGTGTTGGGTGGGTTTGGGGCAGGTGGGTGGGCGGTGGACATTAGGGGGCGGGTGAGGGCGGTGTTGGAGGTGTTTGGAGGCGAGCGGGGTGTGTTTTTGGGGTCTGGCAGGGCGTGGGGCCTCGCTCATGGCTTTCTGTTGCCTAGTCACCTAACCAGGGAGCAGACTGGACTGAAAACTCTGAGCCCCGGAGGAAAGGCATTGAATCGATTAACTGGATAATCAATTGTCCGAACGAATTATCGCCCGCCCATCACGTTCAGATAATCGAGGTTCCTCTGTAAACCATCTGGACTATAGCCTGGTGTTTTATGATTTTTACCATCACACAAGTAAATCCCGCTCGATCCTGCTGAATGGCCCCAATATTGGCCCAGTTCCAGTTTAAGACCTAAATCTGTCAACCTGTCTGATATTTTTCCATAGCTATGTTAAAACAAAGGCAGTTGTAGTCACTGGACGCAATGTGTTCTCCGAATGATACTTAAGTCACTTGCCTGACCTCGGTTCCTGAGGGGAGGTCCAGTGTTGCATCCGCCTGAGTAGCGTAGAACCCTCTACGTCTTGGTTTAGGAAACTTTCTCAGACATATTTGACAAATTCCACTCATTACAGGCCTTTTACATTCTGGGTGACCTAGTCAATCCAGGGGAAGGTAAAATCTCCAACCAATACTACATTATTATTTTTATAGGTACCTGCAATCTCACTACACATTTTCTCCTACACAAATACCCGCTGGCTATTTGAGGGTCTAGAACAAGATCCCAGCAGACTGACCATCCCATTTTTGTTTCTAACTTTTAAATATATGGACTCATTTGATGACTGCTTAATAGTATTGTCCCGACGCACTGTTGTTATGTCCTTCTTAATCAAAAGGACAACTCCCCCTCCTCACTTACTTGTCCTTCTGTCACGCCAGTAGCTTCTGTATCCTGGAACACAGAGCTGCCAGTCCTGCCCTTCTCTCAGTCATGTTTCTGTTATGGCTATAATATCCCAGTTGCCAGAGCTAATCAACGCTCTGAGTTCGTCTGCCTTACCAGTCAGCCCTCGTGTGTTGAAATAAATGCCCTTTAAACCAGAAGTATTTTCCCTCCCTCGACTGTGCCCCTGGATATCCTGAATAGGAAACATGATCTTGATGGCTGATGAAGTTCCCTTGACTTTCCGATGGTCCGTCTCTTAGTTAGAGTCACAATTCCCTGCCAAACTCATTGAAATCCTCCTGGGTAACACGAGAAAATCTCCTCCCTGGGATACTGGTGCCCCTCTGATTCAAGTGCAAACCATCCCTTTGTACAGGTCACCTCTACCCCAGAAGAGACTCCAATGATCCAAGACTGAAAATCTTGCCCACTACACCAGCTCCTCAAGTCACACATCCATCCGGCCTCCCTTTCTATTTCTATTGTAACTGGTACGTGGCACTGGGAGTAATCTGGAGATCATTAATGTCAATATCCTGCTTTTTTAACTTCTCACCTAACCACCTGTACTCGTCTCACAGGACCCTATCCCTTTGTCTACCACTGTCATGTGGATTGATGTGCACAATGACCTCTTGCTGTTCACCCTACCCTTCAGAATGTTCAGTAATCGCTCAGAGACATCCTTGACCCTGGCACCCGGGAGGCAGCACACCGTCCTGGGGTCTCTTCTGCAGCCACACAGTCTCCTGTCTGTCCACCTCACACATGAGTCTCCCATCAGTGTTGCGATCATTAGAGAGGATCTGGTAAACATATACTGGGAGGACTACCTACAGTTGGTTCCATATTAGGAAAGTGGAGAATTTTAAAGTGATGCAGTGAGAACACAGGTCCAGTATGCTTCTTGAAGAGTGAATAGTAAAGGCATCAAGACCAGCGAATACTGACCAAGTGATATCGTGAGTTTGGTAAAGAAGATATAGTGCAATAAAATCAGGTGAAGCCCTTCACAAGTATAGAGAGTGCAAGAAGATTGTGGAAAATGAGGGACAAACAATGGTCATGAAATATATTTGGCAGATACGATTGTGGAAAAACCACAGGTATTTGATCAGCATCGTGTGAGTAAGAGGATTCCCAGCGAAAGAGGGAGGCGTGTGAGAAACCAAGAGGACAATCTGTGCATGGAGCCAGAGAAAGTAGGTGACGTCTTCAATGAATACTTCCCATCTGTATTCACACAGGAGAAAGGCATTGTGGCCGGGCATTTCAGTTGGGATGGTAAGTTTCCAGAACATGTTAAGATCAATAAGGAGGAGGTATTAAATATTTTCACAGGCATAAAGGTGGAGAACTCCCCAGTGCTCAATGAAATGTATCCCAGGCTGCTATGGGAGGTAAGGGATGAGATTGCTGGGGCCCTGGTGGATATATTTAATACTTTTCTGGCCACAGGTGAAGTGCCGAATGACTGGAGGTTAGCTAATGTGGTTCCTTAATTAAAGAAAGGCACCAGGGATAGGCCAGGTAATTGCAGAGCAGACAGTCTGACAGCAGTGGGGTAGGGAGAGGGATTGGGAACAATTCTGAGGGTCAGGATGGATCAATAACTGCAAAGATAGGGATCGATTAGTGATAGTCACCATGGATTTGGAAGAGGAACATAATATCTGATGAAATCAGCTGAAATTTCTTTGAAATCACGATTGACGATATTGATGAGGGCAGTGTAGATGTTGTGGCTTACATGGAATTTATTAAGGCCTTGGACAAGGTCCCAAGTGGAAGGCTGGTCCAAAAGGGAAGAGACCATGGCATCAAAGGCAAGTTGGCAAATTGGATCCAAAATTGTTGGAAGGTTGGTTTTGTGATTGAAGGCCTTTGCCCAGCGGGTGTACCACAGGGATCTGTGCAAGAGCCATTGCTGTTCATTATGGTTATTAATCACTCGGATATGAAAGTAGAAGGTATCATTAGTAGGTTTGCAGATGACATGAAAGATAAGCGTGTTGTCCACAGTGAGGGGGATGGTCCCAGGCTGCAGTCTGAAGGTTGAGGCTGGGACAGAATTTCAACAGAGTAATTTCAATTGATAACCAGGCAAGACCACAGCAGGCAATGAGTGAATATTCATCAATTAAACTGCACTTACTTTGATGTAAAATGCCTCACAGGTAGGGCCGATGAACGCACGGCATGGATGCGAACATGGGACTGGGAAATCGCAGGAATTATAGAAACACAGCTGAGGGAGGGACAGGACTCGCAGATCATTGTTCCAGAGGACAGATTCAACAGGAAGGATAGAAGGGGAGGCAAGAGAGAAGGGGGAGCGGAGTTTGTGATCAGTGAAAACATCACTGCAGCACTGAGAGAGGATATTCCTGGGGATCACCCAGTGAATCTGTATAAGTAGAACTGTGAAAAACGGCTGGATGATCAGTTTGATATGACGGTACAACAGGCCCGCAGTAGTCAGCGGAAATTGAGCAGCAAATACGTCGGAGATCTCAGATATCTGTAATAATAATAGGGTTGTAATGGTCGGGATTATAACTTCCTAAACCTAGACTGGGACTGCCATAATGTTCACAGCTTGGATGGGATGGATTTGTTCAGTGTGTTCAAGAAAACTGTCAGTCAGTATGTAACTGGTCCGACTGGAGAAAGGGATGAAACCTGACCTCCCTTCGGGAAACAAGGGCAAGAAAGGGGCTGAAGTGTTTATGGGGAGCACTTTGGCAAAGTCACCACAATTCTATTAGTTTGAAAATAGCGATGGAAAAGGATAGGCCTGGTCCACAAGTTAAAGAGCAAAAATGGCCTTGCCCCAGTCCAGAAGGTATTGGCAAGACTGCCCAAAAGTTGATTCATGGAGGCTATTTGGAAGGAAAGGGACGTTGGGCAGTGGGATTCTTTCAAAAGAGAGATAAATTAAGATTTCAAGGACAGCATATTCCTGTTAGTGTGAAGGACAATGCTGACACAAGTGGAAAAAATTGGATGACTGGGGATATTGAGATTCTGGTCAAGACAAAAGGGGGCTCAAGTCATATACAGCTAGCTGGATTATGTCAATCCCTTGAAGAACATTGTGGGTGTAGTAATATTCTTCAGAGCGAATTCACGAGGGCCCAAGGGGAACTGACAGCTTTGGCAGATAAGGTTCGGGAAAATTCAAAGAGATTCTACAAGTATATTAACAACAGAAGATTAACTCGAGACAGAATGTGACCCCTGAAAGATCAATGAAACCATCCATATGTAAACCCACAGGAAATGGGTGAGATCCGAAACAAAAATTTAAAGTCAGAACTTACTGTGGAAAAAAACACTGGGGAAGCCAGGAAATAAACAGTGATGTATTCAAAGAGTTCACATTGGAGAACAGGATGTGCTGAATGTTTTAAAACGCATTAAATTTAAACAACTCCCTGGGAACTAATCAAGTACATCCCAGGACATTGGGGTAAGGTAGGGAAGAAACTTACAAAAATATTTCTATCACTGAAAACCAAAGGTGGTGAGCTGGGAGCGGGAGGGTGGCTAATGTTGTGCCAGTATTTAGGAAAGGCTGCGAGGGAAAGCACGGACATAAACACCAATTAGCTTGATGTCAGTGGTGCCAATGTTGTTGGAAGCGATTCCGCGGTACAGGAGTTACATGCATTTGGAAAGGCAACGATTGATTAGGGATAGTACGCACAGCTTTGTGCGTACAGAGGAGTGTCTCTCAAACTTGATAGAGTTTGTTGAAGAGGTGACCAAGGAGATGGATGAAGGCAGAATAGTACACGTTGTCTATACTGACTTCAGCAAGGCCTTTGACAGAATTTATCGTGGTGCACTGGTTAGTAAGTTTAGATAACATGTTATCAGGGAGAGCGAGACAAAGGGCCACATTATTGGCTTAACAATAGGAGACAGAGAATGGTGGGAGAGGGTTGTTGTGCAGACTAGGGGCGTCTGAGCAGCGGTGTGCCATAAGGATCAATGCAGGGCCCACACATGTACATTATTGACATAAACGAGAATATATGAATTATTGTTTGCAAGTTTGTGGATAGTAAAATACTTGTTATAGTTGGCAGTGGATACAGTTATCAAAGGTGATCCTAATCAACTGAGCCAGTGGGTCAAGAAATGAAAGATGGGAGTTGAATTCAGGTGTTGGATTTTCTTAAGATGAACCAAGGAGGACTAACACAGTTAATGGCAGTGCTCTAGGCAGTGTTGTCGAACGGAGAGAGACCAAGGGATCCAGTTACATTGTTCCGTGGAAGTGGCGTCACTGGTAGACAGGGCAGGGATTAGGCACACTTGCCCTCATGGGTCAGAGCATTGAGTACCTGAGTTGATCCATTATGATACGGCTGTACAAGATATTGCTGTGTCTCCAGTTGGAATATTGTGTAGAATTCTGATCCTCCTGATTCAGGAAGCATTTTACGAAACAGCAAAAGGAGCAAAGATTGACAGAGATGTTGCTGATACTGGAGGTTTTGACAGAAACGGAGAGGCTGGAGAAGCTGGAAAGCAAAACCGGGCGATGAGATAGCTTTGGCTGATGAGGTTCAGTAGAATCCAAAGAGATTCTACAGCATACAAGTACAAAAAAGCAACTAGAGAGACAATAGGGGCCCTCAAAGATCAAGAAGGCCATCCATACTTGGAAGCACAGGAGATGGGCGTGACCTGAAATGAATATTCCATGTGAGAACATACTGTGAACAAAGACTAAGAAGCAAAGGGAGAGAAACAATGATGTTTTGAGAAGAGTCCCCGTTACAGAAGAGGTGGTGCTAGAGATCTTAGAACACAATGGTAGAGACCGCCCAAGGTCCTGAACAAGTTGTGGCAAAGTCACAGCGGGGACCGTGGCAGAGGTATTTGTACCATGGGTCCTTCATATTTCCCTTGGGGGGAGGTGGCTGAGGGGTGACCTTATAAATGTTTATAAAACCATGAGGAGTATACGTCGGGTGAATAGTGAATGTCTCTACTTCAGGTTAGGGGAAGCCATAATTTGAGGGCAGAAATATGAGGTGAGAGGGGAAATACTTGAAAGCGACCAGTGAGAACATTTCCACAGAAGAAAGGTGCACGTATGGAATGAGTGTCTGGGGAAGGGGTAGAGAAAAGTAAAATTCCAACATGGAAAAGACATTTGGGCAGATACATGAAGAAGAGAATGTTTGACGGGATGTGGACCAAACACATGCAAATGCGACTCGCTCATGAACAGTGATCAGCATGGACTAGTTGGATGGATGGAACCGTTTCCATGCTGCATGCCTCTGTCTCTAGTTATTGGAGGAGGAGACTATAGCGATAAGGCATGGTGTAGTCACTGAAGAAAGTTAGAGAGATAGGGATAATAGTTTGAAATGCAGTACATTTCAAATTTGGGGAGGGACTATAGGGAAATGGAGGTTATAGGGACAGGAACTGTTATAGGAGTTACGAATTATTGAAGACACTGGACCACGAGACATGGTGTATGTACAGTGTTGGAGGGGGAACACAGAACAGAAAGATCCCAGGCAGCATTCCCACTCACTCATGGGAAGTCTGCTTTCCCCTCTGTTATGCTGGTGCTCACTAAGACAGCACAGGGCTGTATTGATCACTGTGACACTCCAGATACTGTCTCAGAACAACAAAACGTATAGTAGACGTGGTGATTGAACCTGGTGTGTGTCTGTACACTGCTCCACCTCCAGCACTGTTAGCTGATGTTTGGAGCTCTCTCGCTGCTCTCTGCTCTCTGCTCTCTGCTATGTGCATGGTGATTGATCTTGCCTCACTGCAGGATTTATTGAAGGCTCCAGATCTCTCTGCCCTTTGCCTCTCTGGCTGACCAACAATCTTCAATGTGGTGATGGATAAGATACCCAGCTGGGAAATCTATTGAGTCAGGAAATTCCTGAGTACCTACAGGAGACAGAGAAATAGACAGAATGGGAACTTAGACTGATGAAGTGAGGCATACCACATGGAGAGAGACTGAGTGATATCATCAGAATGCAGGACGTAATCAGGATCAATCATGAAGGAAAAACAGGTTTAGCTTCATGATACACTGGTATCAGTGTTCAGGGATAAATAGCCTGTGAGCAGACAAAGTAATGTCCGAGTGATATTGTTGCTAGAGAATGTATCCCAAACCTCAGCTAATGTTCTGGAGAGGCAAGTTTGAACCACAGCATCTGAAATGGTGGAATTTGAAATAAATTATTTTCAAAATAGTAATTGACAATCTAGCAATACCATTAATGATGTACAATAAATCCAAACACTTGTCATTCAGAGAAGGACATCTGCCCATTCTCACGTGGTCTGCACGACATAGTCACAGCAAAGTGATTGCCTCTCAATTACCCTCTGAAATGGCTGAGCAAGTTACTCAGCGGAAGGGCAGCTAGGGCTGGGCCAGAAAGGCTGGTCAGCCAGAGATACCCACATCCCATACCTGATTTTAAAATAAAATCCATTAAGATGGGGTCCCACCGGAACTGAGCTGGGAACAGTGTCCTGGCCAATCATGTCGGTAGGTTTATGGACAGGCGTTTAAACTGACAGAAGGTTCAGATGAAAGGAGCTTTCCAAATCCAAATAGAAAAGATGACGCATGTGAACTGCATGGGGATGTGGCTGAAGACAAGAAGATAGGAACAGGAAGGGACAAATTTTGACGAAAACTGTACATCAGCGAATCGATTTGTGACAGGAAATTGTGGGAAAGAGTAAATTATGTTTTTTTTGGAATGGAAAAACTCTCTGCAGCAAGGTGGGCTGATTTGTGCCACAGACATGAAAGAGATTTAGACACCAGGGAGACATGTTTCAGGGCGAACAAAAGGTGGACATAAATATTCAATGGTTCACAACCTTGCAGAAACTCAGGCAAAATGGGTAACGCTAACAATAATTGATAACAAAGGCATTACAGAGAAAGCATTTGTTCTCAGACCATGAAGTCGAGTCAGTCTGAATATAAATTCTGGCTACTACTTGCCAAGGACACAAGCACCAGAACAGTTTTAGGCCACTTGACAACATTTCATTGCTCATCATTGCATTAAAGAGGAACTCATCGAATTTTGTAATAAAGAGTGTGATAATTTAGTGAAACTTCAGTGTTCATATGATCTTGACAATCACACTGACAAGAGTGATATTCAAATAGGAGATTGTAGAATTGTTTTCAGTGTTTCTTTGAATAACATATTGTGCAACTGGCAAGGGACGTAACTACTTCAGAGCCACCGTTGTGCCATGAAACTAATGTCACCTGGGGCGATCTTCTGGGAAATTGTGTAAAGTGCCGTTTAAAGTAATATAAAATTTTAAAGTGAATCACAGAAAGGACAAGCTACATCTAGAAACAAAAACAGCCAATTACATGAGTTTGAGAGGAGAACTGACCAAGGTAAACAGGCGAAATATGTGTTTGCAAATGAACAGTGGAAAACATTTGAATGAACAGTGGAAAACACTCAACAAAAGGACATTCCATTGAAACAGACAAAGAACCCAACAAGGAATTCCTACCCATCCCTCACTCAGGACAAAATGGATCATATCAAATTATGAAACTTAGACGATTATCACAAATTACTTAAAATCCTGAAATGAGAGAGAGTTGAAGCAGTAAGTGTTAAAGGGATTGCAAAGGGTCTGCTAGCAGGCGGGAGGACAGTGGGAAGAGGAGTCTTTGTCAGGGTTTAATGACACGATAGGAACAGAAGAGGTGAAGGTGCTGAAGGTGGTGAGAGTGTTACAGAGAGTGATCGGGGCCTGAACAGTGCTACAAAGCCAGGACGGATTGCTGCAGCTGGAGGGGTTTGCAGAGGTAGGGAGAGACATATGCATCTTTATTTATTCATTTATGGGATGAGGGTGACACTGATTGGACCAGCATTCTTTGCCCCACTGCTAATTACCCAGAGGGCAGATCAGAGTCAGCCATTTTGCTGTGGGTCTGGATTCAAATGTAGGCCAGATCAGGTTAGAAGTGCTAAGTGAACCTGATGAGTTTTTCCTACTGATCAACAATGCTTTTATGGAGGCTGCAACAATGTCTTGTACAGCCACAACATGACATCCCAACTCCTACTCTCAATGATTTGCCGTATGAAGGTAACCATCACAAACAGCTGCTTCACTAGCCTGTCTACCAATGTCGCCCCTCGCAAGGAATTATGAACCTGCATCCCTGGGACACTGACTGACAACACTACCCAGGGCCCGAACATTAACTGTACAAGTCCCACCCTGGTTTGTTTCACCAAAAGGGAACACTTCACATTTATCTAATTGAACTCCATCTGCTATTCTTCAGCCCACTATCCCAGCAGTACCTCCCATCCTACTATTTCATAGATAACCTTCTTCACTATCCAATTTACCACCAATTTTATGTCACCCAAAAAACTTACTAATCAGGAAACCAATATTTCCATCCAAACCATTTATCGAAATGACAAACAACAGGGGACCCACCACACCGCTGGTCACATGCCTCCAATTAGAAAAATAACATGTCTCCCATCACCATCTGTCTCCGACCGTCAAGCCAATTTTCTATCCAGTTGCCTCTCTCCTCCTGAATGCCATTTCCTTTTACAATTATCTAGGCTTATTACCCAGTGTAACACACAGAACGGAGAACACAGAACAGTACAGTACAAGACCCTTCGGCCATGATGCCACACCAACCTTTTATCCGTCTGTGAGATCTAATTAACTTACTTACCCTTCATTTTGCTTTCATCCATGTGCCTATCCAAGAATCCACTGAATATCCCTCATGTATCTGTCTCTCCTACCACTGCTGGCAGTGCATTCCAACGATGCAACACTTTTTGTGTAAAGAACCTATCTCTGAAATTTCTCCTTACCCATCCACCAATCACTTTAAAATTATTTATGGCCACACTCAGTACACATTTATGCCATGGTATAAAGACGTCTCACACTATTCACTCTGTCTGTGTCTCACATCATCTTGTTCACCTCTACCAAATCGCCCATCACCTGTCTTCACTTCAATGACAAAAGACTTACCTCACTGAATCTTTCTTCATAAGACATGCTCTCCAGCACAGGCAGCATTCCGGTAAATCTCCAATTTACCCTACCTAAAGCTGCCTTCCTGTAATGAGGGGATCAGAACTGAACACAATATTCCAAATGAGCTGCAGCATAAACTCACGGCTTGAAAACTCAATCGCCCAGCAATTGAAAGTCAACACAACATATTCCTTCTTAACAAGTATATCAGCTTGGGTGGCAATTTTGAGGGATCGATGGACGTGGAACCCAAGATCTCTCTGTTCCACAACACTACCAAGTATTCTGCCTTTAACCCTGTATTCTGTATTCATGTTCGACCTTCCAAAATGAATCATTTCACACTTTTCCAGATTAAACTTATCTGCCACTTCTCAGCCCAGCTCCGCATCCTGACAATATCCTGCTGAAACCAACAACAGACCTCTACACTATCCACCAGTCCAGCAACCTCCATGTCATTGTCAAAATTACTAACCCAGTCTTCCACAACTGCATCCAAGCAATTTATAAAACAAAGTCACAAAGAGCAGAGTTCCTGCAATCGATCCCTGCAGAACACCACTGATCACCGAGCACCATGCTGAATGCTTCCCATCTATCATTATCCTCTGTCTTCTATGGGCCAGGAATTCCATATCTAGACTGACAGGTCTCCTGTGTCCCATGCCTCTGTTTTATTCTGAATGAGCCATGAAGGTGCTTTGTCGCATTCTCGCAGGATTCAATAAGATTTGTGAGGCATGACCTGTTCCTTACAAAGCCCTACAGACTATCTCTCATCAAACTATGGTTTTCTACATAGGTATAAATCCGTTGTCTCAGAGTCCTCTCCAAAAAGTTGCATACCACAGACATAAGAAAGTGAGGTCTGTAATTCCCAGGATTATCCCGATTCCCTTTCTTGAAAAATGGAGTGACATTTGCCATCATCCAATCATCTGGTACGACTCCGGTGGACTGTGAGGGTGCAAAGATCATTGCCAAAGACACAGCAATCCCTTCCTTCACTTCCTGTAGTAACTTTGGGAATATCTCGTCTGGTCCAACAGACGTATCTATCTTTATGTTTTACACAATTCTCAGCACAGTCTCCTTCTTAACATCAACCTGTTTACATATATCAGTCCTTTTCACGCTGTCCTCACAAATCACAAGGTCCCTCTCAGCAGTGAATACCGAAGCATAGTATTCATTAAGGAGTTCCCCTACCTTCTGTGACTCCAGGCACATGTTTCCTCCACTATCCCTGACCGGCCCTACCATCACGCTGACCATCCTCTTGTTCCTCACATAAGTGGAGATTGCCTTATAGTTTTCTATAATCCTTCCCAACAAAGCTTTTTCATGTCCCATTCTAGCTGTCCTAACTCAATTCTTCAGTTCCTTCCTGGCTACCTTCCGTGAGTCCCCAGAGTGTGGAAATATGCCATTTGGCCCAACAACTCCATACGGACAGTCTGAAGGACATCCTGCCAAAAAACATTCAGCTAATCTGCACATCGTTGGACAGTGGATGGAAACTGGAGAGCCTGAGGGAATCCCACGCAGACATGGAGAGAACGTGTAAAGTCCACACAGGCTGTCGCCCAGGACTGGAGTCGAAATCGGTTCCCTGGTGCTGAAAGGTAGCCGTGCTAACCACTTAGGCCTCATGCCACCCTCATATAACCTTATAGAGATCTAACGATTCTTGCATCCTCAACCTTATGTTAGCGTTGTTCTTCCTCTTGACTGGATGTTCAATAACCTTTGGAACCTTGTCAAATGCTTTGCTGTAGTCCATGTAGACAACGCTGACTGCTCTGCCTTTACCTGTCTCTTGGCCACCTCCACGATGAGTCAATCCGGTTTGTGAAACACGGTTTTCCACTCACAAAGCCATGCTGACCATTTCTAATCAGCCCTTGCCTTTCCAAATATATGTAGTTCCTTTCTCTCAGAATCTCCTCCAACAACTTCCCCATCACTGGGCACAAGCTGTAATTTCCTGGCTTTCCCTGCAACCCTTAAGCGCTGGAACAGCATTAGCCAACCTCCAGTCTTCCAACACCTCACTGTGTCTGTTGATAATATAAATATCTCTGTAAAGGACACTGCAATCTCTTCCATAGCTTCCCCCAATATTCTCAGATCGACCTAATGAGCTACTGAGGATTGATCTACCTTTACTTGTTTTAATATTCCAGTACTTTCTCTTCTCTGTTGAGGCTTCTTTCCAAGACATGGCAATTTATTTCGCCAAAGTTACCGAGTTTCCATGTCTTTGTTCAGAGTAAATACTGCCAAGACATTTTTTTTTGTTTAAGATCTCACCCATTTCCTCTGGTCCCACACATGGGCGACCTTATTGATCTTTAAGGGGCCCTATTCTCTACCAAGTTATTTTTTTAACCCTTATTGAAACTCGCACAAAGGCTTCTGAAAATTCAAATAAACCATATCCTCCGTCCCAACACTCACCCCCACCACCCCCTTATCTATTCTGTCATTTATATTCACACCAACAAATAAAATCCAACAGGCTCAAAAACAAATTCTCATTTATAAAATTTGTGTCTAAGGGTCCAGTTACTTTTTATTGATATCTTGTTTCTCACACATTTCAGCATGCTCCTGATTTACGGTCAGGAGAACAGTACTTGTTTTTAGACTGGAAACATAAAGGTTTGTGCGAGTTCTTGTTTATCAATCCGAGAAAAAAGTAGTTCACAGGGTCATCAAGTAATAGAGAAGGCAAATCAAATGCTCCCATTTTTTACAGAGGGAATGGAGGCTAAATATAGGGAGGTCTTACTAAAACGATGCAAGGTACAAGTCAAACGACGCCTAGAATATTATGAACAGCATGTGTGCCCGAAGGTAAGACATTGTTGTATCAGAGGGAGGCCAGAGAAGGTTCACCCAGCTGATGTTGGGAATGGAGGGATTATATAATAAGAAGTGGAGTAGATTGAGAATGAACCCATTGAAGTTATGAAAAATGAGAGAGAAACTGAATGAAACATGCAAGATTCTGAAGTCCTTTATCGGTTTAATGCTGGTAAGTTGGAAAATAGAACAGTGCAGCATAGCAATAGACCATTCGGCCGACCACAATGCTATTCTCAACTCATCCCATCTGAATGTACATGGTCCATATCCCTCTATTCCCTGCCTGTTCATGTTTCTGTCTAAATACCACTTCAAAACTTTACTCACATTTCTGTTTCAAGACCTCGCTTGTCAACTTCCACTCTCTGAAAAAAAATCTTGCCTCACACACATCATTTAAACTTTCTCTTTCTCACCTTAAACATCTGCGCTCTAGTATTTGAAACAAACACAATGGAAAAGAGATTCTGACTATCCACATTATCTATCCTGTCCTCGCGTTATGTTCCTGTACCTGGTCGCCTGTCAGCCTCTGATACTCTCACAAAGCAATCCATCTTTGTTTAATTTCCTCTTACACCTAATACACCTTTAAAAACACAATACAGGTAACCTGCTGATAAACCCTTTTTGCACCCTCTCCAAATCCTCCCCATCCTTCCTATTTTGAGATGAGAATTGCACACAGTTCTCCAAATGTGGCCAAACAAAAGTTTTATACAATTACAACATCAGATAGAAACCACGATACCCAACGTTGTGACCGATGAAGGCCAGAGTTCCACTTGCTTTCTTTCCCATCTGAAACACTTCTGTTGCCATTTGCAGGATGTTACTGGCTGGCACCAAAATCCTTCAGTATATCAATGTCCCTCAGTATCCTAACTTTCTTCTTGACAGCATCTCACACTTGTCCAGATTAATCTCAATTTGTAATTTCTCTGTATATCAATCCAACTGATCTTTAACCTCCTGCAACCTTGGATATCCTTGCTCATTTAACCCAATTCAACCAATTTTCATGTCATCTGCAATAATTATATTTGTCATTACCTTTCATTTCAATTGTGTGAGAATCTCTAACCGGGGGAAGAAAATCCCATCAAGGGCTCACCCATTTAAGACGGAGATGAGGAGGAATGTATTCAATCAGAGGGTAGGGACTCTGTGGGAATTCCTGATTGCAGGAGACTGTCGCGGCTGGGTCAATAAGATTAGTTAAAGCACAGCTGGTCAGACTTTAATGAATGGGGCGAACAAGGGTTTTGTGGAGAAGGCAGGAAAGCATAGTTGAAGATCATCAGGTCAGCCATAATCTGATTGAAGGGCAGAGTATCCTCAAAGGGCCAAATGGGCTAATTCTGCTCCTACATCCCAACTCAGTATCTCCATTCTAACATTATGGATCTCAGCTCACAAAACTCCTTTATAATGGGATTATTAGATATTTGTTATTTCACAGCATTTGATCTACAATGGGCAATTTTGTTGATGGCTCCTTGATATGATGTTATGTAAAACCTTCTCGTATACAATCCAGGATTCCATCTCTTACAGTCCTCTACTCATTAGTTATCCAGTCAGGATGGAGACTACTGTCACACACAGCTACTGTCCTGCCCTTGCTGCAAATATATTCAGTGTCCTGACTGTAACCATATTGACATTACCATCAGTGCCTGGTGCCCACAAAGGAATTCCTGCTCATGGTTGCTGCTGCTTGCTTATTCTCAGCTCCACCCAAATAGAATCCAAATTTTGATCTTCAGATCCACATGACTGTCTCATCAATGCATTAATCTCATCCTTTGTTCACAACTTGGTGGCTTTTTGCCTGTCCGTCCTTGATCCCAATAATCCTTTAATATTTCCTTCCCAGCGATGGTCATTCTGCAGCTACATCTCCGGAATGACAGTTCCATCATATCTGTTCACTGTCTTTCCATCTGCCTTATGGCGAATGCAGGGTGTCATTCCTCAGGAGTGTGGGTGTTGAACGGATGAGTAGAGTTAACATAAATAGGGAGGCTTACAGGGGCTCGAGGATGTTAGAGTTAAACAGAGTTACATCTGGTCAAGAATGTCAGTGGGTCAAAGGTGTTTGGGGATTGGAGGAATTTACAGAGATAGAGGGAGCTGGATTTGAATCTGAGATAGGATTGGGATGCATGTAGGGGGAGCAGGCAGTCTGAGAGGCAGAGACAGTGGATGTTTCAGGGAGAAGTGTATTGTATATACTAACAGAGATGTGGAACGTTGTAGTGATGGAAGACATTTACTGTTATAAGAAGGCTTCCAGGTTCTGAGGGCTACATGGATATGAAGGCAATGGAGAATCCCAGATTACTGAGTTGGAGAGAGTTACACAAACGGGGAGGGTTGCACAAACTGAAAATGGTTCCTGTGTTCAGGAGGGTTGTGGAGGAGAGGGAGGTTTAAATAGATTATTGTCGAAGAATTGGAGAAGAATAAGGAGGTTACAGATGGATGTCGGGGTTGGATTAGCTGAAATTGAAAGTGAGTCTTATGGGAACTGGAGAGTCACAACGATTGGGTTGGTGTTAAGATCAGGAAATCTGCAGGGACTTCAAGGGATTACCCAACAAGCGAAGATTGAAGAGACTCCATAGACTGGGGTGTTGTCAGGACTGGAAGAGATTAAACAGAAATGGAGGGCTTTAAGGGCTGGAGACGTTTATGGAGAGAGTGGCGGTGCTGAAGCATTTAGCAGAGACATGAAAACTTTAAAGACATTACTAAGATTCAAAGGCTTTAGTCAGTGCAAGACTGGGAGGTCAATGAGACTGGACGAGCGAAGAAAGATACAGACAGGAATGGTGGCTGCAGATGATAACGGATTATAGAGAGACTTTCAGATTAGAGAGAGTGTGGGCTTCAGATTCTGACAGCCATTGTACGAAGTGGAGTAGTCTTGGAAAATGGCGAGTTTGCAGCTATAGAAGGTGCTGAAGGGACTGGAAGTAGTAAAAGATGTAGGGAGAGTTGTGGAGGCAGTTGGTGGTTAGAGATAGGGAGCACTGCAGAGACTGCAGGGGATCATACAGACAGGGGGATTTCTAAGAGCAGTGGAAAGTAATAGAAATAGAGAAAGTGCAGTGTCTGAAGAGGGTTCAACAACCAGGGGGTTTCAAGGTCCAGGACCAAGTTAGAAATAATGGGATAGTTCTAGGGTTTGGAGGAACTTAAAAAGAAAGAGGGGGGTTTCAAACCTGTAGGATAGTATGTTACAGAAAGGGGGAGAGTTTCACAACTAGAGGAAGTTAGAAAGATCAGAAGGACTTGAAGTTATTGGAGCAGCTTTAACTGTATAGTTTCTCCAGAGATAGAGAGGGTTGTGGATACTGGAACAGGTGACATAGCGAGGGATGGTTTTAAGAATAAGGATGACGTTTCAGAGAATCGGAAGGATGTAGGCATGGAACATGTTGAGGGTCAGAGTGACAATTACGGCAGCTCACGTAGGTAACAGAAATAAATAGTGTAGTGATAAGGGGAGCACTTTAAAGGTATAAAGATTTGTAGTGATTGAAGGGAATTACATGCACAGCAAGGAGAGCAGGGACTACTAGAGTTAACAGAAACTGAGTCTGGTTGAGAGGGGAATAGTTTATTTGCATCATTAGGACTGTAGAAACTAAATTCCATGAGAGGGACTGTAGAACTGGATGGTAGCCACAGCCATGGGGTATATTAACAGGTGGAAGGAGTTTCCTAAGGTGAGGATTCCTTAAAGATTTCACAGAAAGTGAGATTCCCAGGTAGGAGCCTGATATAGTTACAAAGACAAGAAGGAATTTCAGGAATAGAAGGGATTACACAGATATGGACAGCTCAATGGACTGAATCATTTTTCACAGATAAGGAAGGGTTGGTGGAACTGTAGAAGTTTACTCAGATAGGGACGGATCGGGAGGTTAACGGCAAATACATTGACATGGAGGATGGTATTGATAGGAGGATCTTATAGGGATAGACAGGACTGTCGGGGTTTACAGGGATGAAGGACTTTAGTATCTACTGGATAAGTTTAGGGATTAGGGTGTTTGAGATCAGAGAACCTGACAGAGATAGAGAGAATGGTGTGGACGAGAGGAGATTCCAAACAGAGGAAAGATGATCAGGAATGGAGGATATTATAGAGATCACAAATACAGCATGTGCCAGGATTGATGCCTGGGACCCCTTGTGTTGTCTCAGTGAGGAAGAGTACAGCAGAGGGGAAAGAAAGGCCCTATCAAGATGGTGAGATTGAAGCCTCGAGTGTAGCTGTTCTTTGCCCAGCAGTATATCTATGTCCTATACCTCTCAGCCATGTTTCTGTTATGGCTATAATATCCCAGTCCCCAGAGCCAATCCATGCTCTGAGCTCATCTGCCTTACCAGTCAGGCCTCGTGCATTGCTAGTCAGCCCACCTGCCCATCTCCTACCACGGGATACTGGTGCCCCTCTGTTTCAATTTCAACCCGCCCCCCTGTACAGGTCACCTCTATGCCAGAAGAGAACCAATGGTCCAAGATCTGAAACCCTGATCCCTCCAGCAGCTCCTCAGCCACACATCCCTCTGGCCTATCTTTTTATCTCTATCCTCACTGGCACGTGGCACTGGGAGTAATCTGGAGATCACTACCCTTGACGTCCTGCTTTTTGACTTCTTACCTAATGCCTGATAATCATTTCACAGGATCCCATCTCTTGGTCTACCTCTGTCATGTGGATTGATGTGCACAATAACCTCTGGCTGTTCACCCTCCCCTTCAAAATATTCTGTAGCCGCCCAGAGACATCATTGACCCTTGTACCCGAGAGGCAGCACACCATCCTGGGGTCCCTTCCGCAGCCACACATTTTCCTGCCTGTCCCCCTCACAGCTGATTCTCCTATAACAACACAGGACGTGGCAAACAGAGACTGGAATGAACTACCTGCAGTCAGATCTATATTTGGAAAGTGAAGTATTTTAAAGTGATACAGTGAAAATCCATGGCCAGTTTGTTAATAAAGTGGGGATGACAAAGGCAGAAAGTCCAGTGAATACAGATCAAGTGATAGAGTGAACTTGGTAGAGAAAATGCAGTTCTAGAAAAGCAGGTGAAACTCTTCATAAGAGCAGAGAGGGAAAAGGGCCCTTAAAAAATGCGGGGCATGCAATGGCCATGAAACCTCCTTGACAGACACTATTAAGGAAAAGCTACAAGATATTTTACGACTAGAGTCAAACTTAGAGGATTCTCAGCTAAAGCGTGCAGCCTGTTGGACAATCAATGCATGGAGCCAGAGGAAGTAGGTGAGGTCTTCAATGAATACTTCCCATCTGTATTCACACAGGAGAAAGACAATGTAGCAAGCGATTTCCTTTGAGATGGTGAGGTTCGAGAATATATTAAGATCAATAAGGAGGAGGCATTAAATGTTTTCACGTGCAAAAAGGTGGAGAAATCTCCAGTATCCAATGAAATGCATCCCAGGCTGCTATGTGAGGTAAGGGAGGAGTTTGCTGGTGCCTTCGTGGATAGATTTAATACTTTGTTGGCCACAGATGAAGTGACAAATGACTGGAGGATAGCTACTGTGCTTCCATTGTTCAAGAAGGGCACCAGAGATAGGCCAGGTAATTACAGAGCAGATAGTCTGACAGCAGTGGGAGGGAAATTATTGTAAATAAATCTGAGGGACAGAATGAATCAATAATTGGAAAGACAGGAAACAATTAAAGATAGTCAGCACGGGTTTGGTACAGGAAGATCCTGTCTGATTAATTCAGCTGAGTTTTCTTTGAAATTATGATTAAAGATATTGATGAGGGAAGAGGAGATGATGTGGCTTCCTTGGAGTTCACTATCGCCTTTGACAAGGTCCCACATGGAAGCTGGTCAAACAGACTAATGGCATCCGAAGCAAGTTGGCATTTGGATACACAATTGGTGGAGGGTTGGGTTTGTGTTTGAAATTCTTTCACCAGTGGTTGTACCACAGGGATCTGCGCAGGAACCATTGCTGTTTATATATCCATTAATACCTTGGATGTGAAAGCAGAAAGTGTCATTATTAGGTTTGCAGATGGCATGAAGGATGAAGGTGTTGTCCACAGTGACGAGGATGGTCTCAGAGTAGAGTCTGAAGGTTGAGGCTGGGTCAGAATTTCAAGACAGTCATTTACATAGACAAGGCAGGCAAGAGTACAGCAGGCAATGAGGGAAAACGGATCAATTAAACTACTTTTTTTCAACGTAACAGCCTAACAGGAAAGACAGATGAACTTGGTGCATGGACGGGGACATGGGACTGAGACACCATAGATATTGCAGAAACACAGCTTATGGAGGGATAGGACTGACAGCTCAATGTCCCAGGGTACAGAATCTACAGGAAGGAGAGAAAAGGAGGTTAGTGAGGAATGGGATTGGAGTTTTTGATCAGTGAAACATCACTGGAATACTTAGAGAGGATATTCCTGGGGATCACCCAGATATACTGTAATGGTGAAAACGAGAAATGAGAATTGATCATCATTTTGATATTAGCGGAAAATGTGTTGCTGGAAAAGCGCAACAGGTCAGGCAGCATCAAAGGAGTAGGATGCTTCTTGAATGCTGCCTGACCTGCTGCGCTTTTCCAGCAACACATTTTCAGCTCTGATCTCCAGCATCTGCAGTCTTCACTTTATCCATCACTTTGATATGGCTGCACTACAGGCCCTCAACAATCACTGGGAATAGGAGCAGCAAATATGTCGGGAGATCTCAGATATCTGTAAGAATGATTGAGTTGTAATGGTCGGAGATTTAACTTTCTAACTCTGTACTGGGACTGCCAGTGTTCAGAGTTTGGATGGGATGGATGTGTTGGGTATGTTGAATAAAACTGTACCAGTCAGAATTACATTTTCACACTGCAGGAAGCGGTAAAATCTGACCTCCCCTTGTGAAACAATGTAGGGAAAGTGACTGAGGTGTTCGTGGGAAACTCTTTGGCAAAGTCACCACAATTCAGTTTGTTTAAAAATAGCTTTGGAAAAGAACATGTCTGGTCCACAAGTTAATGATCAAGACTGGCCTTGCCTGAATCCAGAAGGTATGAGTCAAGAGTTTTTAACAATTGATTGTGGAGGTTATTTGCAGGTAAAGGGACTTCAGGCAGATGGGAAGCTTTCAAAAGAGCGATAAAATGAATGTTAAGGGCCAGCATAATCCTTCTAGTGTGAAGGATAATGCTGACACAAGTAGGAAACATTGGATGACTGGGGTTATTGAGGTTCTGGTCAAGAAAAAGGAGGCACACGTCTCATATAGCCAGCTGGATGAAGGGAATCTCTTGAGAAATATTGTGAGTGGAGTAATACACTTAAGTGAGAAATCAGGAGGGCACAAAGGGGACCACAGAAACCTCTGGCAGACCTGGCTGAGGAAAATACAAGTATATTAACAACAGATGATTAAATACGGATGGAATATAGCTCCGTAAAGATCTATGGGGCCATACAAGTGTGGAACCAGAGGAGATGGCTGAGATCATAGACGAAAATTTCACGTTTGAACTTACTGTGGAGAAAGGCTGGGCAACTCAGGGAAACAAACAGTGATGTCTTCAAAATACTCCACATCACAGAACAGGACGTACTGGAAGTTTTAAAATGCATAAAAGGGAGACAAATCCGTGGGAACTAATCAAGTCGATCCCTGCATATTGTGGGAAGCTAAGGAAGGAATTGTGGGGACCTATCAAGAGATATTTCTATCACTGATAGCCACGGGTGATGAGCTGGAAGCCTGGAGGGTGGCTAATGTTGTGCCAGTGTTTAGGAAAGACTGGGAAAGCCAGTTACATCAACACCAATTAGCTTGATGTCAGTGATGCAGGCGTTGTTGGAAACGATTCTGCTGGACAGGAGTTACATGCATTGACAAAGACAAGGGTTGATTATAGATAGTCAGCACAGGTTTGGAATCCTGCATAGAATTCTAATCATCTTGATTTAGGAAGCATTTCCTGAAACTGTAAATGGAGCAGAGATTGATGAAGATGTTACTGATAATGGAGGATTTGACAGAATCGGAGAGGCTAGATAAGCTCGAAAGCAACATGTGGGGGGATGAGATATCTTTGGCAGATAAGTTTAAGGAGAATGCAAAGAATTTTCGATAATACACAAGTACAAAAAAGCAATTGAAGAAACAATAGGGCCCCTCAAATATCAGTGAGGCCATCCAAGTGTTGAACCACAGGAGATGGGAGAGAGCCTAAATGAATATTTCATGTCAGAACGTACTGTGGACAAAGACTGGGAAACGAAGTGAAAGAAACAGTGATGACTTGCAAAGAGTCCCCATTACAGAAGAGGGGGTGCTGGAGGTCTTAGAACACAAAGGTGGAGAAAGCACCAGGTCCTGAACAAGTGTATCCCAGAACTTTGTAGCAAATTAATGGCGGGGACACGAATAGAAATATTTGTATCGTTGTCCTTCATGTTTCCACTGGAAGTAGGTGGCTGAGGGGTGACCTTTTAAAGGTTTAGAAAACCAAGAAGGGGACAGGTAAGGTGATTAGCTAACGTCTTTACCCCAGGGCAGAGGAGTACATAATTGGATGGGATTAAAGTGCAGGAGGAGGATGTGTTCGCAATTCTGGAAGTGTGAAAATAACAAAGTCCCTGGGCCGGATCGGATTTGTCCTCGGATTCTCTATGAAGCCAGGCAGGAGATTACCGAGCCTTTGGCTTTGATCCTTTTGCTGTCATTGTCTATAGAGATAGTGCTAGAAGGCTGGAAGACAGCAAATGCTGTCTCCTTATCCAAGAAGCAAAGCAGAGAAACCCTGGTAATTGTAGAGCTGTGAGTGGTACTTCAATTCTAGGTAAGGCATTAGAAAGGCTTGTAAGGGATAGGATTTATAATCAGCTGGAGATTAATAACTTGATTAGGGATAGTCAACATGGTTTTGTGAAGTGTAGGCCGTGCCTCACAAACCTTGTTGAATTCTTTAAGAAGGTGGATGAGGGTAAAGCAGTTGATGTGCTGTATATGGATTACAGTAAGGCGTGTGTTAATGTGCCCCACAGTCTGCTATTGCATACAGTACAGAGGCATGGGATTGAGGGTTATTTAGCAGTTTGGATCAGAAATTAGCTCGTTGAAAGAAGACAGAGTAGTGTTTCATGGGAAATACTCATCCTGGAGTTCACTTGCTAGTTGGTTACGCCAGAATCTGTTTTGTGTCTAATGTTGCAATTCGTTTATATAAATGAACTGGGTAAGGGCATTGAATGATGGGTTAGTAATTGTGCGAACGACACAAAGGTCTTTAACGTTGTAAATAGTGAGGAAGGATGCTGTCGGTTACAGAGAGGCACAGATCAGCTGCAGAGCTGAACTGAAAGTTCACAAGTTCAGTTTAATGTGGAAAAGTGTGACGTAATTCATTTTGGAAGGAGGAAACAGGTACACAGAGGACTGGGCGAGTGGTAAGATTCTTGGTAGAGTAGTTGAACGGAACTATGTATCCATGTACATAGATTGCTGAAAGTTGACATCCAGGCTAAGAGGGTTGTTAAGAAGGCATTCAGTGTGAGAGCTTTTATTGGTAGAGGGATCGAGTTTCAGAACCAGGAGATCATGATGCAGCTGGACAAAACTCTGGTGTGGTCACATTTGGAGAGTTGTGAACAGTTTAGATCACCACATTACAGGAAGGATATGTGAGCTTTGCAAAGTGTTCAGAGAAGATTTACTGGGATGTCATCTGGGATGGAGGGAGTGTCTTATGAGGAAGGCTGAAGAACTTGAAGCTGTTTTGGTTCAAGAGAAGACGTTATCGGGCCTACTAACTGAGACAAATAGGATAATCCGAAGGTTAGTTGGGTTGGACAATGAGAACATTTCCCTCGGATGGCGATGCCTAACAGGAGGAAGAGAGCTTTAAATTGATGGGTGATAGGAGGGATGCCAGAGGAAGTTTCTTTCCTCGGAGTAGTTGGGACGTGGAATACATTGCCTGCAACAGCAGTGGACTAGCCAACTTTAAGGTCATTTAAATAGTCATTGGGCAGAGTTAGAATAGCGTTGGTTAGATGAGCTTTGGATTGATTCCACAGGTTGGCATATCATGAGGGCCGAAGGGCCTTACTGCACTGTCATGTTGTGGAGGGCATAAATATGAGTTGAGAGAGGAAAGACATAAAAGGGATTGGAAGAGAGTATATTTCACATAGAGGATGATGCGGGTATGAAATGAGCTTCCAGGAGAAATGGTAGAGAAAAGCACAATGACAACATGTAAAAGACATTTGGGAAGATACATGGAGAGGAGAAGGTTTGAAGGGCTGTGGGCCAAATGCAGTGAAACCTGACTCGTTCAGCGACTCCGATCAGCATGTGCCAGTTGGATTGAAGGAACTGTTTTCGTGCTGCATGACTCTGCCTCCAGTTATTGGAGGAGGAGACTGCTGAGATAAGGCATGTTCTTGACACTGAAGCAAATTACCGACATAGGGGTCGCAGTCTGGAAAGCAGTAAATTTCAAATATGTGGAGGGACTATAAGGAAGGGAGGAGGTTACAGAAATAAGACTTATTATAGAAATTAAAAATTATCGAAGAAACTGGTCCACAAGATATGCCATAGATACAGTGTTGCAGAGTAGCAAGCCTTAGTATTGGGTTGTAAGTCTGTATTCTGTTACACATCCAGTACTGTATCTATTTCATGTCCTGTTCGGCGGTATTTGGAGCCCTCTTATTGCTGTCTGCTCTGTGCACTGTGAGTGATCTTATTTCATTGCAGGATTTATTGAAGGCTCCAGATCTCCCTCCCCTTTGTCTCTCTGGCTGACCAACCATCTTCAATGGGGTGTTGGATGGGACACCCAGCAGCTGGGAAATCTATTGAGTCAGGAACTTCCGGAGTATCTACAGGAGACAGAGAAATAAATAGAATGGGAAATTAGAGTGATGAAGTGAGGGTTACACATGGAGAATGGTCCTGAGTATCACAGAGATCTGGAAAATCCCAGTCTTGATTCCTGTTCCTTGATGCCTCATCTCTACGGGGTGAAGAGTTCTGTTAGATGGGAAGGTGGAGTGTATGTGTGTGTGTGTGTGAGAGAGAGAGAGATAGACAGACAGACAGACAGAAAGGCAGACAGAGAGAGAGACAGATACACAGAGAGAGAAACACTGACAGAGGCATCAATTAGACTCACACAGTGAGGCATATCACATGGAGAGATACTGAGTGATATTACCAGAGTCCTGGAAGATATCAGGGTCACACAATTGTGTCGGAAAAATGGGTTGAACTTCATGATGCACTAGTATAACTGGTCAGAGATGTGCAACCAGTGATCAGGCGAAGTGATGGCCTAGTGATGTTATTGCTAGAGCACGTATCCAAAACCTTAGCTAACGTTCAGCATATGCAGGTTTAAACCCCACCATCAGAAGTGGTGGAATTTGAAATCAGTAATTTTAAAAATAGTAATTAACATTTCCTAAATAGGTATGAAACCATTGTTGATGTACAAAAAACCCGAACACTTGTCCTTTAGAGAAGGACATCTGCCCATCCTCACGTGGTCTCCATGACAGACCCACAGTAAAGTGTTTGCCTCTCAAAGACCCTCTGAAATGGCCGAGCAAGTTACTCAGCTCAAGGGCAGGTAGGGCTGGGCAAGAAAGGCTGGTCAACCAGAGACACCCACATCTCACACTACGTTTAAAAAAAAATCTATGAGGATGGTCCCACTGGAACCGTGCTGGCACCAGTGTCCAGGCCAATCATGTCGGTAGGTTTATGGACAGTGCTTTAAACTGACAAAGAGGATGCAGAGACAGGGTTCAGGTGAAAGGAGCTTTCCAAATCGAAAGGGAAAATGTGAAGCATTGGAACAGCATAGGAGTGTGTCGGAAGGCAAGCCGAAAGGAATAGGATTGGACAAAGTTTAACTAAAAATGTACTTCAGCCAATCGGCTTGTGACGGGAATTGTGGGAAAGAGTAAATTATGTCTTTTTTTAAGTATGGACAAAGTTTCTATCATTTTTTTCATTTATGTATGAATAAAATCCCTTTGGATTCTCCTTCACCTTAATTGCCAAAGCTATCCCCTGTCTGCTTTTCGCTCTTATGTATACTCTTCCTGCCTTTATACTCTTCTAAGGATTCACTGGATTTCGCCTATAGGTACTTGACATATGTTTCCTTCTTTTTCTTAACCAAAACATCGATTTCTCTAGTCATTCAACAGTCCCTGGACCTATTAGCCTTTCCTTCACCCTAACAGGAATACTGTATACTGTCTCTGGACTCTCGTTATCCCATTTTTGAAGGCTCCCATTTTGCAATGATAAAGGTTTCATTCTCTCAAAATCAAA